>NC_045434.1:9357247-9385814 GCF_002776525.5 Piliocolobus tephrosceles | reverse complement strand
GACTCTTGCACTATGCACGCACACACACATACATCGATATATACAATTTAAAAAGTGGGACTCTTGCACTATGCACGCACACACACATACATCGATATATACAATTTAAAAATATATAAAAGAGGCATAGAGAAACAAAATAAACAAGATAGATAAAAAACAAATAGCAAAATAGCAGAATAATTTCAATTCTATAAATATTATATTAAACATGAATGAACTAGACACTCTAATCAAAAGAAAGAGATTGTCAGACTGAATTAAAAACCAAGATCCAGATATATGCTATCTATAAGAGACACACTTCAGATTCAAATATACTAATACATTGAAAATAACATGATCCAGGTGATTTTTCTAAATGGTGCACTAAGACCTTTGACATTCATTTATCTGTCAATGCAACAGGAAGACTAGGGAAAAAAATATCAGAATTAACTTTTTTGAAAATCCAGAAATTAAATAAGGGCTTGACATAATCAAGGAAGTATTTAGTTTTTAAAAAAATGGATAAATCTTAGTAAAAACAGTGAGCTGTGTCGTGTTTTAACTTGCCCTCGTCACATTTCCCACTCTTTAGCTCCACGGAAACCTGGTAATAACACGTCACATTTGTGGTGAAAACTAATAGCTTGATAGTCACTTGAGGGATCAGAAAAAACTGGAGCTCTTTCAAGCCTTCTTCCCAGAGTGTTCTCATTATTTGACTTTTCTGTTTGTTCACTGAAAACTATACTTGCAAGGCTGTCTGTATTTGACTTGACTGAGAGCTTTCTCAGTACCAAAAGCTTTTTGCTCAGGGGCAAATATTAAGAAAGAAAATACAACTAATAAACGTAGTGCCTGCCTAAAGTAGTGAATAACTGTTGAGGCAAACAAAACAAATCAAATAGCTTAAGAAGAAAAGCTGTGGGATGACATGTTCACAGCGGCTTTTAAAAACTCAGTTATATTCCTATGCCTCTAAAAAGCCACATGCATACCCGAGAAAGATCTGAGATGGCCCTAAATAAGCCTCTTTGACTGGCCTTGAGGCTCTATGCAAGCAGGATGTGGTGGCTGAGGCCGAGGTAGAGTTGCCAACTGGCTAGCAGAGTGTTGAAAGCTGCTCCAGCACACATACACACACACACACACACACACACACACACACACATACACACACACACAGCCCCTCAGCACAGACTGGAAGGATTACTGGGTTTTGTTTAAGAAAATGTCTCTCCAATTATTTACAGACTTTTAAACTAACTAAGCCGAGTTTAGTGGCCACACAAGACAAAGAAGATAGAATTTACAGAATTATTTCAGAAAAATCACTAAATAAACAACTTTTACAATAAACAACACAAGCAAAAACCCTGTAATGGAGGAAGAATCTAATTTCCAGTTTTGCCACATAGTATTAAACCAGAAAGTATAGTTCATACGCTGAAAAAATAAAATAAAACCATTCTTCTAAGGGAACCTAGACATTGTACTTTACACATAGTGTTTGACCAGTCAGAACATATTTTATTAAAAAGTCAAAAAATAACAGAAGCTGGCATGGTTGCAGAAAAAGGGAACACTTATACACCGTTAGTGGGAGTGCAAATTCGTTCAACCATTGTGGAAAGCAGTACTGTGAATCCTCAAAGAGCTAAAAGCAGAACTACCATTTGACCCGGCAATCCTATTACTGGGTATATACCCAGAGGAATATAAATCATTCTACCATAAAGACACATGCACCCAAATGTTCATTACAGCACTATTTACAATAGTAAAGACATGAAATCAACCTAAATGCCCATCAATGACAGACAGAATTTTTAAAATGTGGTACATATGTACCATGGAATACCATGCAGCCATAAAAAAGAATGAGATCGTGTCTTTTTCAGGAAAAGGGATGGAGCTGGAGGTTATTATCCTTACAAACTAACTCAGGAACAGAAAACCAAATACCACATGTTCTCACTTATAAATGAGAACTAAATGATAAAGAACTAATGAATACAAAGAAGGAAACAACAGACACTGGACTGGGTTCTACTTGAGGGTGGAGGGTGAGAGGAGGGAGAGAAGCAGAAAGGATAACTACTGGGTACTGAACTTAATACCTGGGTTATGAAATAATGTGTACAAAAACCACCATTTGTTTACCTATGTTGCAAACCTTCACATACACCCCCAAACCAGAAACAAAAGTTAAAAAAACAAACCACAACAAAAAAGCAAATGGTGCTTGAACAACTGAATATGCTCATGCAAAAGAATGAATTTGGAGCCCTACCTCACAGTATATGCAAAAATAAACTCAAAACGAATCTGAAATCTAAATGTGACAGGTGAAACTTTTAAACTATTAGAAGAAACTATACGTGCAACCCTCCATGGTCACTGGATTAGGCAATAGCTTCTGAAATATGATACCAAGAGCACCAACCATAAAAGTAAAAATAAATAAATTGGACTTCATCAAAATTTAAAATGTTAGCACTTCAAAGAATACCTTTAAGAAAGTGAGAATACAATCCACAGAATGAAAGAAAACACTTGCAAATCACATACCTGAGAAGTAAGATAAATCTAGTATCCTGAATATACAAAGAAGTATTTCAACTCAAGAATGAAAAGACAAAACCCAACTTGAAAATTGACAAAGACTCTAAAGAGACATTTCTCTGAAGATACACAAATGGACAATAAGCACATGGAAAGATGTGCAACATCATTATCAATTGAAAACGTAAATCCAAACCACAATTAGTTACCACTTCACACTTAGTAGGCTGGCTATAAAAAAATGATAGCCAGTGTGAACCCAGGAGGCAGAGCTTGCAGTGAGCTAAGATCGCACCACTGCACTCCAGCCTGGAAGACAGAGCGAGACTCTGTCTCAACAACAACAACAACAAAAATATATATATATACACACACATATATATGTGTGTATATATACATATATATGATAAGCCAGTAACAAGTGTTGTTGAGGATAGAGGATGTGGAGAAGTGGAAACCTTCATACATTGCTGGTGGGAATGTAAAACGATGCAGGTATTTGAATATAAGTCCAGCAGTTCCTCAAAAAGTCAAATCTAAAATTAACCATATGATTCAGTAATTTCACAGATATATGCCAAAGATAAACAAAAACATGGATAAACAAAAACACAGTGTTCCTCAACTGATGAATAGATAAGTAAAATGTGGCATATTTATACAGTGGAATAATTTTTAGGCATGAAAAAGAACAAAGCATTGATGCATGCTACAACATAAAAGAATTTTAAAAACAGTATCCCAGATGAAAGAAATAAGTCACAAAAGTTTACATATTGCATGACACCTTTGTAGAAAATGCCCAAAATATGCAAACCCACAGAGACAGAAAGTAGGTAAGTTATTGCCAGGGGCAGTGACACTGCTAATGTGTATGGGGTTTCTTTTTGGAATGACAAAAATGTTCTGGAATGAGATAATGGCTATGGTTTTATAACATTTTGAGTACATTGAAAACCACTTAGTTGACAATTTAAAAGGATAAATTTTATGGTAGGTACAGTACATTTTAATTAATAAAAGGAAAATAAGAGAATGGAAAGAAATGTCACATGAAAATAATAATTATTGGAGTGCTGGAGTGACTATATTAATATCAGATCAAATAGATTTAAGATAGTAAATATTACTACAAAAGCAAGAGGTATTTCATAATTTTAAAATGGTCAATTCATCAGCAAAATTTTACAGCAATAAATATAGACACTGTTTATTGTGTCAAAAAAGAAAGTTTGAAATTAACTGAAGGTAAAACCTGAGTGTTTGGCAGCTTCTCCTTCATTCTCTGTCTATTGTCTGCCACCATGTACAACATGCCTGCATCCCCTTCCACCATGACTGTAGGTTTCCTGAGACCTTTCCAGTAGTGTGGAGCTATGAGTCAATTAAACCTTTTCTCTTTATTAATTATTACCCAGTCTCAGGTAGTTCTTTATAGCAGGCTGAAAATGAACTAACACAATGTTCCGTTAGCATTGAAAAAGAATGTGCATTCTTTTGTCTTTGGATGGACAGCTCTATAGATGTAGATTAGATTAATTTGGATGCAGTATCATTCAAGTATTCTATATCCTTGCTGATTTTGTTTTATTTGTTGCATCAATTGTTGATAATGGATTATTAAAGTCTCTAAGTTTTATTGCTGAATTGCCTATTTCCCCTTTAAATTATGTAAGTATTACATAACTTAAGTATTACCTAATTTACATAATGGGAAGTGGGAAAATCACCTGAGCCTGGGAAGTCGAGACTGCAGTGAGCTGTGATTGAACCACTGGGAGACTGTGGTTGCACCACTAGGAGTGAGAAGTAACTAAGTTGTATTTTGGAAGTAACTAACTTGTTTTTGATTTTACAGGCTGATAAGTGGAAGAGACTTGCCTTGTCTCAGGTGAGACTTTGAAGTTGGACTTTTGAGTTAAAGCTGAAATGAGTTAAGATTTGGAGGATTTGGGGAAGGTATGACTGGTTTTGAAATGTAAAAGGACATGCGATTTGGGAGGGGCTGGGGGCAGAATGATATGATTTGGCTCTGCATCCTCACCCAAATCTCATCTGAAAATGTAATCTCCACTTGTCAAGGGAGGAACCTGGTGGGAGGCGACTGGATCGTGGGGGTGGTTTCCCCATGCTGTTCTAGTGATAGTGAGCGAGTTCTCATGAGATCTGATGGTTTTATAAGGGGCTTTTCCTCCCCTTCACTCTGCACTTCTTCTTGCTGCTGCCATGTGAAGAAGGATGTGTTTGCTTCCCTTTTCACCACGATTTCTAGTGTGATTGCACCACTGGGAGTGAGACTCTATCTCAAAGTAAAATAAAATAAAACAAAAACTCTCACTCCCAGTGGTGCCATAGAGTGAGACCCTATCTCAAAGTAAAATAAAGTAAAACAAAAACTCTCAACAAATAAGAAAGAAAAGAGAAATTTCTCGATCTCATAAAGAGAATCTATGAAAACCCTACAGATAAAATGTAGCATGACAAATAACATACATTCCCCCCAGTATCAGGAATAAGGCAAGGATGTATGCTTTCACCACTTCCAATCAACAAGGTAGTGGAGGTTCTAGCCAGTGTAATCAGGCATGGAAAAAAATGGTATCCAGAGAAGATAGAAATAAGTAAAATGGTGTCTATTCACAGAAGACCTCACTGTCTATGTAGAAAATCCTGTAGAATCTACAAAGGAGCTGACAGAAATAGTTCATCAAGGCCTCAGGATACAAGATACAAGACCAACATAAAATATAGGATACAAGATACAAGATCAACATAAAAATAAATTTTATCTTTATATACTAGAAATACACAATGAGAAACTGAAATAAAAATCAGTAACATGAATAATAACAGAAGATGAAATTCTTACAGTTAGATCTCGCAAAAGGACTCTTTATTGAAAACTATAAATCATTCTTGAGAGAAATTAAACAAGATGTAAACAAATGAAAAGACATATCTTATTTGTTGATAAGGAGAATTAATATCGTTAAAATAAATAATAATTTGTATTTTGGTCTACAGAGATGGTGCAAGAATAATCACAATAAAAATGGGCATTTTTAGAGCAGTTGTCAAGCTATTTCTGAAATTCTTGCAGAAATGCAAAGGACCTGGCAAAGCCAAAACAACTTAAGAATTATTTTAAAGCTGGAATCGCCAAGATAGTGTGCTATTGGTTTCAAGACAGACAAATATATTAATGAGTTAGAAAAAAAGCCTAGAAAAAATATATAAAATATATAAATTGATTGTATATAAATATATATTGAATATGATATATAAATGTGTATATATATGCATATATGGAGAGAGAGCCAATTAATTTTTTGACAATTCATTTCTTGACAAAAGTTATAGGAAATTGAGTGGAGAAAAGAGGGTCTTTTAAACAAAAGGTAGTGGAACATTTAGACATCCATTTAAATTTAAATAATAACTTCAATAATTTCAATTCTTATCTCACATCACATAAAAAATTAAACTGGCTCATAGACCAAAATGGAAAACTGAAACTATTAAATTTCTGGGAGAAAATTGAGGAGAAAGTCTTTGTAACTTTGTGTTTGACATTAAAAGCACAAATGATAAAAGTAAAATTTGGCAAAGTTGAATTTTCATATTAAGGAATTCTTCTCTCCAAAGTATTATAAAAGGATAAGTCATGGGTTGGGAAAAGATATTTGCACATTATCTAGTTGATAAAGTACCTGAGTCTAGAATATATAGAGAGTTTTCAAAATTCAATAAGAAAACAAACCAATAAAAAGGGTGGGGCTAGAATTTGAACAGCCATGTCACCAAAAAAGATGATAAATTAGAATGTTAAGGTCTTTAACGTCACTAGTCACTGGGGAAATGCAAATAAAAATCACAAGACATTAACATGCACCTATTAGAATAAAATACACTTTTTAAAATAAAATATCAGGCCATAACTCCTGACAAGGTTGTAGAACAACTGGAACTTACTATTGATGAAAATATAAAATGATACCATTGCTTTGGAAAATGTTTAGTCAGCTTCTTGAAATGTGAAACATACCCCTAACATATAGCCCAGGCATTCATTCCTATGTATTTACCCTAGAGAAATTAAAGCATATATCCTCATGAAAACTGACGCATAAAATGTTTATAGCAGCTTTATTTGTAATCGCCAAAAAACATAAATAATGCAAATGCCCATCAAGAGAAGAATGAACAAAGAAATTAGGGCATATCCCAACGATTAAATAATACCTAGCAATATAAAATCTACTGATAAACCTAAAAAGAAAATTATGCTTAGTGAAGAAGACACTTAAGAGTGTGTATTGCATGATTCCCTTTTTAAAATTCTAGAAAATGGAAATTAATCTATGATAACATAGAGCAAATCACTGGTTGCCTAAGAAAAGGACAGAGAAGGGGTGAAAGAAAGACTCTAGTTTATTCTATGTCAATTCTACGTCATTAAACCTGTGAAAAAAATGTATAAATGAGCATTATTTCCCACATGATATTAAAAGAGTAAACAGTATAGTATTGGTTAAACATAAATAAATCAATAATAGTCTAGAAACAACCAAAGTTTACATGAGTTTAATTGATAATAGTGTGGTAGTAACAACAGTGAATTATTTACCATAATTTCAATAATCCCTTGAAAAGGAGTTAATTTCAGTGGTCCAGAGCACAGACTAGAGAGAAAGATTGACTGCAATTAGTCCTGGCTCCCATACTTAATAGCATTATGACTTTTGAAAAGTTATGTAATCTTTCTAAGTTTCTAACACATGACCTTCCTCGTTACAACCTGCCTCCAAATCAAACTACTTGTCAAAAAAGGAAACAAGTAAAATTTTAATTTAACTTTGACCTTTACCTAAAGCTACTCCTTAAAATGAACTTATAAAGATCTTAATTATATATAAAAGCAAAATTAATAACATTTGTAGAAGAAAATAGAGGGGAGCATCTAGGGATTCCTTATGGTTTAAACAGTTCTAATCAGAGATGAAGGTGTGTCAGCGGGGAGTCATATTATCCAAGAGTCATGGAAGAAAATCTTACTGCCTATCAGAAAGCCTGTGCAACCAATTTAGGATACCTTCAGTTTTCATCTATGAAGAATAAAACATTTATTTTTAACAGTTTCAGAGAAGGATATCAAGACAAAATATTCCTTAATCCTCTTATTCAACATTAAAGCAAAACAAAGGATTATACATCTCACTCATTCCTCTGGTTCCTAAGTCTTTTTACGTCTTACTTTCTCCTGCCAAGCTTCAAGGTTTGCCTGCATTCTTTTTCCATTTTAAGTGGACATGGCACTTTAGGAAGTACATTGTCTTTCAAATCATGCAGGGCTGAGTTAAATTTCTAGCTCTGCCATTTAATTGAGTTGCCTTAAGCAATCCTTAAGCAAAAGACTGTTTAAGAAAACTGTCTTTTTCTTTGTCTTTCCTTCAACAAATAAAAAGGAACAACAAATAAAAAAATATTTTTTATTGTGAATGCTGAATGAAATAACATGGTGACAAAGTATGTCCCACAGCAGTCATTTTAAAACGTTAGCTTCCTTTCCTTTTTGAATACAAAATCTCCTATTTGATTTGTGTGTCTAGCCAGTCCAGCTTCTCTTCAATCCTTCAAGAACCATTTAGGGCAAAAATTATTTTAGTACTACTCTAGGTAAGATCATTGTTATGAGTAATGCTAGCATTTCCACTGTCCTCTTGTACTGAGTTTCATTCTTTTATTTTGGTTTTTGTCTTTCAGAATTTATGACATCAGGACAGAGAGAATTAGTTCAATTTTGTCTTATTTATGCTAATGGGAACAGTCAGTGAAATAGGAGCGACTGAAATCATAAGGAACCCATCACAGGCCTTGTGCAATCAATCTCCAAAACAAACCACTTGTCATGAAGAAGATAAGTAGAAATGTAACAGCTTTCTCTCTTTTCTGTTTTTCTTTTGCCCGGGTTCCTCTGACCTCTGTTACAGCTCTAGATTGTTGTAAAAGCAATCAGGCATCTGTAGCAAAAGAAGGATGAAAGAAAAAGTGTTTAAATTATCTGTAATAAAAAAATGAGTTTTTCATAGTAGGAGCAACTTGCTGTTGGGGATCAGAAAATGATGCCCCAAAATGAAGGTTCTTCAGTCAGAGAAGCAAAAGTTTCTCTCAGACCTTGACTTACCTTCTTGTAAGGGGTGCCCGCAAGAGAACGAATGCCTCTTATCCTCCTCAAGACTAGCCATAGGGACTAGACTCCCTCTTCCCCAAAGCAGGTTATAGAAACCTGAAGCTCTTTTCCCCAAAGCTAGATATAAAACCTAAAAACATCACTCTTTATCCCCCACCTTTCTTTGTAAGATCTTGCCAGTAAGAACTTACCTGACCTACCTTATTTGACTGTAGGTCATAAGACCCCCTTTCCAGAGAGAGTCCTGCCCCATACCCAGAAGGAAGGAAAGCTGCAGAGAGAGGACAAAGAGAATTTAGACGGACAGGCCTTGCTGGGTTTCCCCACTCAGTCTACTAGCATTAGATCATTCCCTTTTTGTCCAGTCATATTTCTACATGGCAGTTCATACTTTGGTGAACGTGAGCATAAAAATGGACAGTTTCCCTTGTATTTTGGGGTCTTCATTCTGAAGGTCTCGTGTCATGTAAATCTATGATCAAATACATTTGTATGCCTTTTCTTGAATAAAATTTGTCTTTTGTCTATTGATTTTCAGCGAACCTTCAGAGGGTTAAGGGGAAGCGTTGCCTTGGCCACTACACTGTTCTTCAG
Organism: Piliocolobus tephrosceles; assembly: GCF_002776525.5. Classification (NCBI taxonomy): domain Eukaryota; kingdom Metazoa; phylum Chordata; class Mammalia; order Primates; family Cercopithecidae; genus Piliocolobus; species Piliocolobus tephrosceles. The sequence continues at coordinate 9,376,480 of NC_045434.1, read as the reverse complement.
GGAATAAGCACCAGAACTTTGAGTGATTTCTTTGTGACCATACTTCATGAGCAAAGCACCTCTGCATCTATTATCTCCACCTGCTGCAGCAGCAGCAACAATCCTTTTAAGGAGAGTCAAAAATGGCTAATGATATTTCCCCTCACAAGCAGTAGTCATTATCATTGCTCAAGGTCAGTGTACATAAAAGAAAGTAGAAATTCCAAGGAAGAAATGTGAAGAGTTTTTATGAGAAAAGAACAAAACTCCAGGGCTTTTCACAAAAGTGACAAATTACTGTAATCTTTCATGGGAATGGCCGTAAGATATCATGTGTATAATATAAAACTTACTTTTTAAACTAACCATGGTTATTCTGATTACTAATTTCCAAGAAAAAGAAACTTAACCTCATAGTTAATTTCTTGTTGGTGCAAAATATATTATTTTGATAATGCAGAGTGATATCATTAATCATATTTTTATAATATATTGGGAGAAATTGTCAAATATCTTGGATGCTTTACCCTTTAAATCTATTGCATTATTTACAATAATTCAATTAATTCTCCATATCTCTGAGCACAGATATCTGGTATCTGTTTTAGTTATCAGTTATTTAAAGAGGTTACTACATTCCAGGCACTCTGCTAAGTAAGTTACATAAATTATTTAACCCTCACAGCAATGCTTTGAAATGATCTTCATTGTGTCAACCTAAAATAACCAAAAGGAACAAAATCTAATTTAAAGAAAGTGAATTCAAGCACAAAGTGTGAAGGTGGCCATCTGGGGAACAGAGCTACACCAAAGAATGGTGATCAGTGCTCCTGGTGTAAGAAAACATGAGGATCATTTGTACACACAAAAATCGAGAGGGTGAACAAAATTACAACATTTTCCCAACACTGACATGCAGATAATAAGATTTGGTTGGCTACTACTGATTACACTCTAAGAAAGTTATGTAATATTTTATCATAAAGAGGTAACAATCACAAGGGTCTTTCTAACATCGTTTAGTCTAGTTTGAGTAAAGAATAGGGAGTCTGGTTAATGTTTAACAGCTTAACACGAAGATCAGGAAGCAGAGGCCAGACACCAGAGAAGAAAAGCAGCCATGTCAAATAAGTCCATTTCTAGGGCATAATTTTTTCCCTTGGCATAATAAATTGAGGTGATCCTGAAATTTTCATTTGTTTTACATTTCCCTCTTTCTTTCAAACTCTAAGAGAAAACATTGCCAGAGAATTATTTAGTCAGATCGCATACTTGATCAAATCTCACACTGCTAGGAAGACTCATAGGAAGTCATGTCTCATGGAGGAGAGAAATATTAGAAAGGACCAAGACCGAATTACAAAGAAACAAAAGGAAAGTAGTCTTGGAACCTGGTTAGGCTACATGCCTATCTTTTTAATCAAAGCAAATTTTGGAACAATCATTACTTTAGTTTTTTAGTTGTATATTGACTTGATTGAAGACAAATATTGTACAGTAATGGAGACAAAAACAGGATAAAATACAACAAATGATTATAATTTTTAGGATATGTAACAGTGTTTGTCGTCAAGTTTCCTGTGATCCAAACCAGTTATTTAGCAAGTTGCTTAGAGGAGATTTTGGATCTGAAGGTTGGTTACTTGGGTTTTTATATTAGCCATTAATTTAGTCATGTTATTTGACTTAACTATAATATAGACACAACATTTAGTTTTTAGGATAGCACAGGTTTCTTTTGGGCTGTGGTGTATACGTCTGAAGTAATGTGGTTTTGTAATATACCTTTTTATGACAATAACTTTATTATTTAATAACTAGGTATGGAATCTTCTTATTATTTAATAACAGGTTAGAAAACGCAGCTGTCATTTAGGGCCTTTTGTATATAATTGGTTAGGCCTCTACATGTCAAATGACATCTTTAATACACAGCTGTGGTATGAAGATACAAACTAAATGATCACACCAATGGAACACAGAATATACCTAATGAGATTATCAATGGGGAAAATGTGTTGGTTTTGACAGGGTGTGAACTATTTGACCTTATATCTAAGTATAACTCAGGGGACATTGTCCTCTTCATCTTGGGGTAACTATGGCCACAGATTCGTGTCACATAGCCAAGACATTTTATTTGGAGCTAACCAATAAATACCCAGTGATTGTCTCTAATTAGTGGCATGTGAGTCAGCACTATAACAGTGTGGGTGCACTGTGTTTTAGCTATCTTTCCCGTATCTCTAGTGCAGCAGGCCATTCATCTTTGGTGTAATTTTTTGTTCCCAACATAAAAGGCCATGTTGATTAAGCTGCCCAAAAGAAGGAGTGAGACCAATAAACCTGTTCCAAATTTGTTCTATATCATCTTGAAATCAAGTTGTCCTTTGCAGGGGGCATGATTTTATTTGCTTATTGTTTTCATCTTTTGTTTTAGTTCAGATAGCGTCAGAGTAAAAGCTAACTAGTTGGGGTTTTTATTTTTCTACCAAGACACTCTTCCCATGGTGCTTGTTTGGTACGGTATCATCAAAAGCCAGCAAGACTCACTCTCAAAAAAAAGAAAAAAAAAAAAAGAGTCATTTCCAATAGATGAAGTTTCCCAGTCTGCGTGGCTTCTGAAATTTCCCATCTTCTGGGAGCTTGCTATGAAAAGATTATTTCACCCATTTATAATTTTTAGTTAGTTGCTTCATAAGACTGTTGTAATAGCTAAACATGTCTCCCTTTACTATTAAAGGCATATGGTTTCCTGGAGACAATTTCATAAGTCTGCTCGTTATACATTTGATTGGAGATTACTGGTATTTAGCAAAAGGGGGTCAACCTCGGGTTAAGTAGAATCAGTGGAAAAGCTTTTGGGGAAGACATTTTTAAAGCCTCAGTTAATTTTGCCAGTGGAGTTTTGATTACTTCACTGGTGCTTTCCACTAACCCAGATGACCGGGGATAGTAAGCACAATGGAAATGTTGGCGAATAGACCAAACTTTACATACGGATTAAACTTAAATTTGCCCAGTGAAGTCAGTACCTCTATTGCTATGAATTCTCCAGGGTGGAATGGTTTTTAAAGAGAATTTCACTCACTGTTAAAGCCATTGCTCCTCTGTAGGGAAATGCTTCTACTCAGTGAGAAAACATGTAAATCATTACCAGGATGTATTTGTATGTTTATGAGGGTGGCAACTGGATGAAATCTAATTGCCATGCCTCAAAAGGGACCTCAGGTAAAGAAAAATATCCTTGGGAGCCATGTAACAGTTTCCCCGGATTATATTTTGAACAAATATAACAATGAGCTATAGTTGAAAAAGGTTTTAAAAAATATTATTTTCCCCAAGTAATTATGTCTTCAGGTTCCAGTGAGTTAGCCCATGTATGTAACTGTAAGTGAGCAGGAAAAGCAGGCAAATCATTTGGCCCATACCCTATCTCATTTTGAGAGGCATGTCTTCCCCATTTTACTTTCCAATTTTTCTGTTTTGAGTTTAGAGTTTTAGATTAAGCTACTTCTTAAAATCAAAAGTAGATTTTTTAAGTTAATATTGTTTTCTTATGTAGATGCATTTAGAGCCGTTCTTTTCGTTAACTTATCAGCTAGCTCATTTTTTGTTTGTTTTCTGTGGTATCTGATTTTGAATGACCTGGAATTCTAATTATGAACAGTAACTTTGATAGTATTATAAGTTCTAACAATTTTGAAATGAGGTGTTCAATTTTTTTTTCTTTCTTTTTTTTTTTTTTTGAGACGGAGTCTCCCTCTGTGGCCCAGGTTGGAGTACAGTGGCGTGATCTTGGCTCACCGCAACCTCTGCCTTCCAGGTTCAAGAGATTCTCCTGCCTCAGCCTCCTGAGTAGCTGGAACTACAGGCATGCACCACCATGCCTAGCTGATTTTTGTATTTTTAGTAGAGACGGGGTTTCACCATATTGGCCAAGCTGATCTTGAACTCCTGACCTTAGGTGATCTGCCTGCCTCAGCCTCCCAAAGTGCTGAGATTACAGGCATGAGCCACCGTGCCCAGCCCTAGGTGTACAATTTTTATGGATTGACCAGAAGAGGTTAAAAATCTTCTCTGTTTCTGTGATATTAAAAAATCATGAACTACTTTAAAAGCATATCTACTGTCTGTATAAATATGAGCAGGTTTTTTGTTGTTGTTGTTGTTGTTAATTGAGGAGCCCCAATCATTGTTATTAATTTTGTTTGTTGATTTAAAGTGGCTTTTGGAACTTAAGCACTTCTTTATTTCTTCAGTTAAGGATACTTTTTAAAGTAAAATCCATTTGTAAACCAAACAACATCAAGCATTAGCAAGGGGAATCTCTTGTAGTAGGCCAGCCCTAGAAAAAAGAAGTTGAACAGTTAGAGCTATGCAGTTGTGCAGAGTTTCAGCTGACAATGGAGGAAGAATGCAGGATTTAGGTTATTACAACTGGATATGGTGATATGAGAATCTGAAAGAAGCAAAACTTTATATGAAGCTCTTCTCCTAACTGAATAATGCTGAATATAGTGTGAGTTTAGCATTACTTCCACAAAATGAGAAATGAAAACACTAAGGTATATTCCCATCAAAATTTCTTTAGTTGCCTTAACAAAGCAATGGCTTTTTCAGTTCACATGCAAGTTAGCAATCCGTTTGTTACAGGGTCTGTTGTCTATAGTACCCTACAGAATTATTTTGTTCTCCATGTTTTTGAGTTAGCACCCTTAAAGCATTACCATCACTCTTACATACAAACAATAAAAAGGAAGGTTCTAATTCGGATACCCCAAAACTGGAGCATTAGCAAGGTCATCTTTGATCTTTTTTTGTTTATTTTTTGTAGAGGTCTCACTATGTTGCCCAGACTGGTCTTGCACTCCTGGGCTCAAGAAACCTTCTTGCCTTGCCCCCGCAAAGTACTGCTATTACAAGCATGAGCGACCACGTTGATTTTCTTCTGTCCAATCCAGAGGGTCTGGAATGTCTTGCATGAAGACAGCATATAAGGGCTGGGCTTTTAATGAAAAATTTAGGATCCAATCTCTAAATTACCCTGCCAACCCAAAACCCTCTCACCCGTTTCTTGGTTAGTGGTAGGGAAAAACTTAAGATACCTTTTAGTCTGTCTACGTTAACAAAAAGTCCTCCCTAAGATATTAGGTGGCCTAAGGGCTCTAATTTTTTTTTTTTTTTTTTTTTTTACAAAATCAAAGTTTTGCTTCAAAAATCTTGTGTCCTTTAAAGCTAATTGTTATAACAAGTAAATCTCATCTCCTATAGAGTTCTGCGCATCCTCTGAGCAGAGGAGAAAATTGTCCACAAACTATATTTAAAGGATTTTTTAAAGAGGTCAACATCTGAGAGGTCTTTTTTAACATTTGTGAAAAGTAAGTTTGGCTCTCAGTGGATCCCTAAGGCATGACTGTTCATTAGTACTGTCTGTCTTCCCAAGTGAAGACAAACAGAAATTGACTATTTTTATGTAAAGGAATACTAGAGAATTCACTGCATAAGTCTATTACATTAAATAACCACCTTCAGCTGGAAAGGCAGCCAACAACGTGTGGGGGTTTGACACTACTGAATGCTGAGGAATAACTGTGTTGTTAATTGCTTTCAGATTCTGTACAAACCTCCTTCTTCTACCATTTAGTTTCCTTACAGGAAGGACTGGAATGTTACATGAGCTTGTAGAGGGAATAATCAATCCTCTCTTTATATAAAAATCCTAAAATTCTAGTCTTTATTCCTTTAGTGCTTTATTCCTCAAGGGATATTATTTGAGTTTGGAAGAAGTTTTGATGGACCTGTTTGAATTTTGATATGGAGAGCTGAGATGATTTCTCCAATATCAGTGGAAGACTTTGTTAACATTAATCAAGAGCTGCCTTTAGCAGATTTTGTAAGTTTTTATTACTCAATAATTTAGTGTCTTCTATGGCAATATGGATTGCAACTGGATTAGATTTTCAAAATTTGTTATGTCTAGTAATTCAGTTTTATCATTTAATTCTATATACATTTTCCCTTTTTGGGAGAAAGAAATGTGAGCATTGTATAATTTTAAGAATTATCTTTTTATAAGATAGAAAATGGATGGGAGCTGACAGAACCAGAAGGAAAACATGAGTCCCTTGTATGGGACCTTGTTGAAAAGCTACAGGCTGAGACTTGTATGTTGACAAAGGATTATTTGTGACATCTACCATTGGAATTGCTTGCTTACTCCAAGGAATGAAATCTTGTAATAAGTTGGGCTTTATTACAGATAAAGAGGTTCCAGTGTTAATAAGAGTTTGTGTTAGTAACAAGAGCTTGTGCTCACTTTTTACTTAAAATAGTAACTATTTTTTTAAAGTCAAGCCAGGGTCCTAAGCTTAAATATTTAATTTAAATTTCCTGGAAAAACCATAGGGTCCTGGTAAAAATCAGGAAATTTTTAAAGTATATCTTTTAAGTTTTACCTTTCACCATGATTGATAAACTGGCTTTTCCCAGCCAGACACTGGCTGTTTGAGAAATGCAGCCAGGACGGGAGAAGGAATTGGAGGAGGAGGAGGAGGAGTTGGAGAAAGAGGAGGAGAAGGTGATAGAGGAGGAGGAGGTGGCGGTAGAGCAGGAGGAGGTAGAGGAAGAAGAGGTAGGTCTGGGTAAGGTAGTTTAAATAATAATGGACAAAAAGAAGGAGAACCTGAGGAAGAAAAAGGATGAATTTTAGCAGTTTTTTTACATTTAGAAACTGAAACAACTGTTTACTTTTTCTTATAAAGAAAAAATTTTATCAGAACCTCTTTTGGACACTTTTAAGTACCATTGAAAATAACTCTCTTGATTATTTTGCTTTATCTTCGAGTTGGCTTTTTAAAACTGAGCTTGCAAGTAAATTAGTTTTGGCATTTTAAAGGTATCTACTTTGGCCATTATAATTTGGGGGTTTTATGAATTATATGAGATGATTTTTAAAAATAACAACATGAGTTGACACTATAAGTATTACATATAAACCCATCTGGTATTTTTATGGTGAATTTCTCCCAAGGAGAAAGACTCAATTTGGGATGAACAATTGTCCACAATATGGGTTTTCTTCTTAAATGACCCAAGATTGTATGGGAAATTTGGTTAAGATATGTCCACTGAACTAAGCTTCAGAACTTGGCCAGTTTAAAACCACAAATATAGCTTACGCAACAAAGATTCACTTTCTCTCTGTTTTTTCTTTGACCAAATTTGAGCCAGAAAATAAATGTTTCATAATTTAGCAAGTAAGACACACGGAACCTTAATCTCAAAGGAGAGTGAAACCTGTAAACAGCAGACATTTTAGAGAAATAACAGACGAAACTCTTACCTTTAAAAGTAGAGCTTTAATTCAGGTTGCTTGAGTAAAGTCTGAATCTCAGCCAAAGCCAGGAAGACAGAAAACCCAAGAGAAGGCTCCCAGAGATACCTGCCAGATCCAGTAAAGTCAGATAAGTGACAGCCACTCACGCCAGTTCCAAAGCTCTGAATGTCAGTGAAGCAGCAAGGATCTTGGGAGGTTCACTTTGGGCTCCTTTGTGGTCAACCTCAAATAATCAAAAGGAATAATTTCTAATTTAAAGAGAGTTGATTTAAGCATAAAATGTAAGGGTGGCCATATGGGGAGCAGAGCTACATCAGTACTCCTAATGTGGGGAAAAATGAGGATCATTTATATAGACAAAAATAGAAGTGCTGAACAGAATTACAATATTTTCCATAAAAAGGCTGACATGCAGATAGAAGATGCGATTGTCTACTATTGATGACACTCTGGGGTCTCCATCTCCAGTGTCATTTAATTTAGGTTTGAGTAAAGAATAAGGCATCTAGTTAACATATAACATTACATCAAGATCAGGAAGGAAATTCATGCACCAGAGCAGGAAAACAGCCATGTGATGTGGCTCAATTTCTAAGGCTTCACTTTTCCCCTTGGTATAATAAATTTGGGAAGTCCTGAAGTTGTATTTTCTTTTTTAAAATTGTTATATTTATTTTAGAGTTGAGAAAATTCAGATATAAGGATATTGCTCAGCCCTCCAATATCACTCTGTCGGTAACTAGTGAAGTTTACATTTTAAAATGAAGCCTATCTGGATTCAAGTTTAGGTCTTTGACAGAATGTCTACATGGCAAATCTTCTTCAATATGTTGTCTTAATCCTCCTCCACCTTCATTTGTGTGAGCTATTTTATTGTCATTATTTCTTAAATAATGTTTCCTTTTTCAATTTGAAATATAAAACTATAATTTTGCTCTTAAAACTCCAAAAGATAGAAAATAAAAAATGTTGTCTAGGACTTTACAGTTTGCAAACTTCACATTGTCAATCTTGAAAAGGTATAATAATGATTATAATAAGAAGTTAAAGTGGACACATGTCAAATATTAACTTACTAATGTGGGAACCAATATTATGTTACAAGGGTTTAAAGAATCCGAAGAGCAGAAACATATATGGCCAGTTAGAAATGCTGGCCTACATTTTCCTAATAGATACAAAACTGGTCAATATCAACAGAGCGCTAATCAGCCTTCTCCTCAAGGAAATCTGTATTCTTATGGACAAGAATCATTTGTATTACTTTCAGTATTCAACAACTCACAGAGTTTTAAAGTAGCATGAAGACTAAGAAAGGACAAGAGACACCATTGAATCACACACTCTGGCAGTGCCCAGTTTGCTTTTGTAAACATTGAGTAATATTTAAGAAGGAAGGAAGGAGAAACAGAGAAAGAAAGCGAGAGAGAGAAAGAGAGCGAGAGAGAAAAAGAGAAAGAAAGAAAGAGAGAAAGAAAGAAAGAGAAAGAGAAAGAAAGAGAGAGAGAAAGAAAGGAAAGAAAAGAAAGAAAAAGAAAGAAAGCAAGAGAAAGAAAGAAAGAAAGAAAGAAAAGAAAGAAGGAAGGAAGGAGAAAGAAAGCAAGAGAGAGAGAAAGAGAAAGAAAGAGAGAGAAAGAAAGGAAAGAAAATAAAGAAAAAGAAAGAAAGAAGGAAGGAGGGAAGGAAGGAAAGAAGAAAGGAAGAAAAAGGAAGAAACGAAGGAAGGAAAGAAAGAAAGACTGTATCTGAGAAATGCAAGCCTCTTTAAACCATCCTGAAAGGCATTTAAAATGTAACAGAGGCTGGGCGTGGTGATGCAAGACTGTAATCCCAGCACTTTGGAAGACCGAGGCAGGTGGGTCTCCTGAGGTCAGGAGTTCGCTAGGAGCCTGACTAACATAGAGAAATCCCGTCTCTACTAAATACAAAATAAAAAAGAAAAAATTAGCAGGGCGTGGTGGTGGATGCCTGTAATCCCAGCTACTTGGGAGACTGAGACCGGAGAATTGCTTGTACCTGGGAGGCGGAGGTTGCAGTGAGCCGAGATATTGCCCTTGCACTGCAGCCTGGGCAACAAGAGGGAAACTCCCTCTCAAAACAAACAAACAAACAAACAAATGTAACAGCAGCCACATCTCACTCCTTCCTGAGTGAAATAATTGTCTCTTAAAGCCACTTGCTACGTGGACTCTCGACTAACCGACACCAAGTAGCCATCAAATGCCATACACCCTATATAGTTAAGTATGTCTAGTCAATCACTAACCAATGCTATTTCTGTACATAAATGAGAATTTCTGACAAATAACTTCTGTATCTGCCCCCTCTCCTGATTTGTTCTTTCTTCACAAACTTGAGCTTCTCTTTTTTTCTCAAGATCACTCCTCAAGGTAACTCGGAGGTGTGTCCCAAGCTGCAGTCTGCACCTTTTCACTAGAATAAACGCTCTTTAAACTAGATTCTGACAGTTTTTATTATTTTAGGTTAACATAGTTTTGGTCCATTTCAGTCTTTCACGTTTTTCTCTAACTTCTATAATTTCACCTTAATTATAGCATTAAAGTTAAAAAAAAAGGTATAGATGTACAGTGGTTAGCTAACTTCATCAAGATCGCCATGGCCAACACTGTTAAACATGGATGAATCATCACATATATCCGTCTACTTTCCTTCTAAAATCTCACTAAAATTACAATACAGAAATGAAAAAGCGCAATTATTCAAGAATGAAGGAAACGTCAGTGTAGAAAAGTTAGACCACTGGAAAATTACTGACATCCTACAAATACCAGTGGGTAAGCCCACTACACCCTCGCCTCCCCCAGGAAGTCAGGCGTTCAACATTACAGAGATTTAACAATAAATGCTCTGGGCTTAGTAATATCAGCAGCTGTTGGTAGAGGGCGATTAGCACAGGGGATGAAAACAAAAGGATTGGGTGAAAGACGCCCTTGTGAACTCTGGGACCTCTTGCCTCTTCTCCTTCCTCAAGGAGATATGCCTCCAAATTCTGGGATTTCAGGATTTCTCTCTTGAAAAATGGGTAGTTCCCAAAGAAATTATCTTAATGTACTCACATTGCAGACCTACCATGTTATTGTCTAATAACTGAGAGGTGCCCCAGGTAGCTAGTCTTCTCCACACCTCACCCTCACCTGTGAAAAGGTGCAGACTGCAGCTTGGGACACACCCCCGAGTTACCTTGAGGAGTGATCTTGAGAAAAAAAGAGAAGCTCAAGTTTGTGAAGAAAGAACAAATCAGGAGAGGGGGCAGATACAGAAGTTATTTGTCAGAAATTCTCATTTATGTACAGAAATAGCATTGGTTAGTGATTGACTAGACATACTTAACTATATAGGGTGTATGGCATTTGATGGCTACTTGGTGTCGGTTAGTCGAGAGTCCACGTAGCAAGTGGCTTTAAGAGACAATTATTTCACTCAGGAAGGAGTGAGATGTGGCTGCTGTTACATTTGTTTGTTTGTTTGTTTGTTTTGAGAGGGAGTTTCCCTCTTGTTGCCCAGGCTGCAGTGCAAGGGCAATATCTCGGCTCACTGCAACCTCCGCCTCCCAGGTACAAGCAATTCTCCGGTCTCAGTCTCCCAAGTAGCTGGGATTACAGCTAGGGAGTAACTGGAATAAGATAAAACAGCCACAACAAAAGCAACAAAACAGAAACCTATAAAGCTGTCAAAGAGAAAATTACAGCAAATTTAGTTTATGCATCAAATTGGTTTTTATTTGAGATTCAGGAATTGGGACAACCTCCATTCTACAAAATAGGATGGGGGCTCTAACCAAGAAATTGCAGAGCAGTGAGTTTCATTAGGTGAAAACAGGCAAATAGAAGAACAGGAAAAATAAATAAATAAATAAAAAGGGTGGGAGCAGTGGCTCATGCCTGTAATCCCAGCACTTTGGGATTGGGTGGATCACCTGAGGTCGGGAGTTCGAGACCAGACTGGCCAACATAGTGAAACCCTGTCTCTACTAAAAATACAAAAAATTAGCCTAGAGTGGTGGCACACGCCTATGGTCCCAGCTACTTGGGAGGCTGAGGAAAGAGAATCATTTGAACCAAGGAGGCAGAGGTTGTAGTGAGCCGCGATCGTGCCACTGCACCCCAGCCTGAGCAACAGAGCGAGACTCTAGCTCAAAAAACCCCCAAAACAAAGAAACACCTGATTGATTAACATCAGCTTATTTCAGGTTATTTTTTTGGAAAGGTTTAAACAGAGGAGACTTCCTTAAAATGCTGAGTCAGGTAGACTGAAGTCTTGTTTTGAGGAAAAACTGGTCTGTTTTGGGATCTCTCTGCCTTCTAAAAATTTCAGTTTGATTGTATAGTATTTAGCATGTGTCACTCCATTAGGTTTGGTCTAGTCTTTTGGGGCCTAGTGCAGGGGTTTTTCCCCCAAACAATATGGTCCCCCATAATTTTGTTTAACACAGTATATAGGAGTTAATAAAGCATAGGAACAACCTGTGTGGATAAAATAAAAAAAAACTTCTCTACACTCTTTGGGCAATTTCGCTTATCACTAATTTAATGCCTGATATTTCAAAATGGTTTAAACCACTGAGTTTTTGAGAAAGGGGAAGCAAGAGAAAGATCTAGGTAATGCTTTGGAAAGGGCTCTTTGCTGCTTTCGTATCATATAACAGGAATAAAATTGCCTCACTGGAAAATACCTTTGGCTACAAACTTGAGGAAAGGATAAGGGCAGGAAATACATTGAGAAATAATAATGTTTTAAGATGTTTTATTAGTTGTGTTTTCATATCAAAGAACTACTTAAATGATTATATCACAAGTCAGCAATCAGAAGCAGCAAAATAGAGACATGGAATATTAGAATTAGAATATAAGAATCTTAAGCATTATTCAGAATAACTGCTTCATTTTGCAGGAGAGCAAACCAAAGTCCACCGAGGCTAAGAATGTCCCATGAAGCCACAAAGTTCGCTCAAATTTCCACAGGTAATTAAAATTAAAGTAAGGACCCAGGTTGTCTGAGTCTTGAGTATACCTTATCAGTATTTCACAAGTAAAAAAAATATAAATCTATCTTTATTCATTACAGATTAAGAAATCAGGTCTCAGATCTAGTAAAGGACTTATTTAGAACCACATATAAGTTAACATCTTGATTTCCAGCTCAAGTCAGTTCCCATTACACAATGCCAGTATGTCTTAACTGATTAAAAATAAAATTTTAAAGATTTTAGTTTTTTTGATTATAATCTCTGCTGGTTGTGGTCACAATCAGAGTACTGAAAGGTAGACAATCCCAAAAATGTTAAGTATTTCTTAGAAATCACTTTAAGCATCCTGTGATAGGATTGGTTTGCATTTCCTCAATATTACCACATAGTACACATTATTAAAAATATATTTTTCTCTACAATAGCATCCATTCAGGATTTTCTTTCTTTATGAAGATCCATGCAATACAAATTAATGTATACCTTTTATAATTTTCCTTGTGAAATGATGTAGCAGTATATTTGTGCTCATTTTATATTTGTAAAGACCAAAATTTTAGATATCTGTAATTCCCTTTTAATTCTTATGACCAAGCAGTTGGTTATTTTATTATATTTATCACCCATCAAAGTCATTGAAAGCCCTTATTCTGGCTTGTTTTCATATTTTCTAATATTTTACAGATCAAACTGATTTTTTTATCCAAAAAAAACTTTTATCTTTGTAACCTTTATAAGTATTTGAATAATTTTATATACTTCAGTATATCTTATTGCATGACAGTAGAGCAGCCTCCACACTTATCAGAATATACTTAAATATAGATTAAATATTTATAATATTTATATATTATGCAATGTTTAAAATACTTAATATATAATAGTTAAATGGAATAGTAGAAATACTTAATGCATATTTAAGTATATTCTGGTAAGTGTTGGGGATACTATAAACCTTAAGTTAAATATATTGTACAAATTTATATCATATTAAATATATTTTATATATAACAAAACTGTTATATATAACAAATATTATATCATATTATATATATTTAAGTATATTCTGATAAATGTTGGTGCTACTCTGCCATCATATCTGAGAGTCTCATATAATCTAATCTTTGTGTTTTGTCAAAGTAATATTTCTCTAAAATCTTACGCTTATTTTGTTGGGGATTGTGATAAATATATAAAGAAATATGAGAGTTGAAACATTAAAATATCTCTTTTTCATTAAGTAGAATATTATATCTCTGCATGTAATTGCCATCTTTAATATTCCTAATAAAATATCATTTCATAACTTTTTATTATTAAGAAGAAATTGTTTTTTGGTTGAAATGTATAACCAGTCATGGGAGGATTAAGGGAATGCCATGAATGCATACTTTAATATTTTATAATTATACTATATGACATGTACATAATTATAATTACATTTATATAAATATTTAATTATCATTTCTTTTAGGGAGAAAGTCCAGTGATTAATTAAAACCTTAGACTTAGGAGACAAAAATAGAAACAAAAATAGATAGATTTGACTATAACTTTGTTTATAGCTGGCTATTGAATTTCCAATTATGACACCATGCTTATTAGTAGAAAATATAAACATTGGATGTGGGTCACATCTCTCCAGCTCAATGTCTTCAGTAAGAGGAAAATAATGTCACCCAGTATGCAGAATTAATGACTGGCTTTTCTTCATTTAACTTTTTATATTGAGATTGATTTATAGTGTTTTATGCCCACATTTTTATTGCAATGTAGTATTTTGTTTTATGGATGTACAAGAATGTATTTATCCCTTCTAATGTTAGTGGACTACTTGATGATTTTCAGTTTGGAGCTGTTTTGATAATGTTGCAGTGAACATATTTATATGTTCTAACTCTGCATATATACACATTTTACTCAAGAGTAATATTGCTGAATCATAGGTTAGGCATATGTTCAGCTTTATTATATACATACTGCCAAACATTGTTCTAAAAAGATTTAACAGTTTTGTTACACAAATAATGTTATTCCGCATCCTCATCAATGCTACAACCCGCATAAAATTTTTTTATGTTGTGATAAGAGTCAAAGTAAATTGTGTTTATTTTTTTCATATAGATACCCACTTGACACTGCATCATTTTATGTAAACAGTAGTTTTCCCTTTCTGTAGTGCACGATTTTCATAAATTGTGTCTAAATGTGTTTGGAACTGACGTTGAACTCTCCATTGTATTCTATTGGTCTGTTTGCCTGTCAGCATTGTATTGGCATACCTTTGTAGTGACTAATGCTTTTTATTAGTATAAGTTCTCAAAATTTATTTTTCAAAATTATATTGGTTATCTTATATATTCATATTTATAATTAAATTATCAAATGCATCTCATTTTCTGATGCCATTTTAATTGCAATGGAACTAAACCTACATAGAGCTCAATTTGAAAGAATCAGCAAATTTGTAATATAGATTCCATTAACATTGTCAATTAATCTGGTTATTTAAATATTAATTTCTCAAAATTACATTTTATGGTTTTTCCAATACATGCCTGTGGGAGGCAGAATTTAATGACTTTTGTCCTTGTATAATCTCCATTGCTTGAATGTGGGAAGAATCTGTATGTATGATAAAATATCACTTCCGTGGTCATGTCATATTGCACGACAAAAGGAATTTTGCAATTTTTGCAACTTAATTTTGCAATTAAGTTTCCAAATCAGCTGATTTTAACATAAGATCATCCAGTGAGACTGACCTGATGACATCAGATCTTTAAATCTGGATCTAGCAGTCAGAAGGACACCGTCAAAGATTCAAAGCATGAGAAAGGATTAAACATACCATTGCTGGCTTCAAGTTCGAGCAGTGCTATGTGGCAAGATATATAGATGGCCTTTAGGAGCTGAAAATTGCCTTTGGCCATTTGCCAGCAATGAAGTGGGAATCTCAATCCTGCAACCAAAATGAACTGAATTTTGCCAGCAAGAATGAACATCTAAGTGGATGTTTCCCCAGTGATTCCAGACAAAAATCCCACTTGACTGACATCTTGATTTTGGCTTTCTTGGGACCATCAGCAAAGAAACTAGCTGCATGTACCAGCTTTCCATAGAACCATAAACAAATACTTTTGTATTGTTTTCAGTTAATAAGTTTGTGGTAATTTGCATGCAACCATAGAAAATGAACACAGGGCTTTTGAATATTTTCTTGAGATTTATTGCTAGCTATTTTATGTTGATGATATGGTAAATGGTATCATGTTTTTAAAACTTTGTTTTGGGGTGTTCATTCCTGGAATCTAGAAATACACTGTTTTATGTAATTCTTATATCTAGTGACGTTGTTAAATTCGCTCACATATACTTACATGGATCATCTGTTCATTTTTTAATTTTCTACCTACACAATCATGTCATTCACGAATAAGAACAAGTTTGTCTGAAATTTGTATACTTTGTTGCATTATTGTCCTAAGCATGAACTAAAAATTGTTAATAGTGGGTCCTTGTCTCCTGTTTTTTTAATCTCTGGAAGTCAGTTTCAATATTTCACCATTAGTTTGAGGTTTACTGTAGGTTTTATGTTGAAATCTTCTATTGGAAGGACATTCTCTTCTATGTGTATTTTGGTAAGGATTTTTCCCTCAATTATAATGGAATGCTTAAATGTTCAAGTACATTTTTCTATATTTATCTGAATGATCACACAACTATCCTTTTACTTTTAATGTGGTGCACTACATTGGCTGATTGTGGAATGGTAAAAAATCTTTAATTTCTAGGAAAAAACCACCTTGTTTTTGATATTGTATTGGGGTTCCCAAGACCAGGCTGAAGCTCAATGGTTCTCTAAGAGGATTCTTAGGATTCAGCATATAGTCATATTCAGGATCATGATGTATTACAGTGAAAGGCTGCAATGCGAAATTAGCAAAGGGTAGAGGCAAATGGAAAAATTCTGGAGTAAAATAAGTGACTGCCTCCAAGAGTTTCAGTCTGAATATTTTCTACTAAGCTATCTTCCAGTTCATTAATCTTCTTTTCAACTATATGAAGTCTTCTAGTTAACTTTATCTATTGTATTGCTAGTTTTAGTTATCACATTTCTCAGTTACATATTTTCAATTTGATTTTCATAGATTGTATTCATTGCTAAAATTATTCATGTTGTCATCTATTTTCTTGAAAACATAATTACAGTTATTTTTAAATCTATATCCAAAAATTCCAGTACCTGAATCTCACAATTTTTCTCTTGATTTTTGGTCATTAGGGTCTTGTCTTCTCATATGACTGGTAATTAGTCATTCAATGCTCAATATTTTGCAGAAACTAGTGTAGTGAAAATTTTAAATTCTCTGTGAGATTGAGGGCTATTTCATTTTCAATTTCACACTTAATCTTAAGATAAAGCATTTAGGTGGGTTGATTCTTAGAGGAAAATTCTGGATTGGATGTCAAAAAGTGGATTTTTATTTCCATTTTTTTTTTGTTTGTTTTTGTATTACCATTGGACTTTAGAAATCTCAGTTTAGCTTCTCAACCTCTTACCTGTTATTCTTTTTTGGCTTCTTGGAATTTTGTTAGCCACTTACAAACTTGAAAAAATGTCTTAGTGGAAAAAGCATTGCTGGATTTCAGGAACACCACTGTGGGTTTTACAGTTCTTTAGCATCTTGTACCCTTCAGTCCTCACAGCATTGGTAGCCTTCTGATGCCTTCAGACAATTTTTGTATTTTTACCCAGGTTTTAGAATTGTTCTGAAAAGGAGGGCTTGTCTAATGTACACTAATTCCCATATCCAAAATTACAGTTATCCATTATAAACTGTACCATTTCTTTCCAGAAACTCTTCCTGCCCTTGAGTAGTGGGTGTTTCCTATAATTCTCTCCCTGAGTTTTCTTGTCAAAGTCTACATGATTTCCGTGACAGATTGTATCTGTCCCCAGAAATCTAGTGACCTCTAATGTTATAACTTTTCAATATCTGATTCAACTCCAAGCTTTTCCTGAATGAGAAACCTGTAGATTCTATTGCTTAATGGAAAGTCTCCACTTGGACATACCAAACATGCCTCAAACATTACATATTTAGATTTAGTTTCATACTTTTGTCCCCTAAAATTACCCCTTCATCTAGAGATTCTATTTTCATGAGTGGGACTAGAAGCCATCTACTAACTAAAGCTTAAAATGTGCCCCAAAGGCCTGTAGTCCTAGTTACTTGGAAGGCTGAGGCAGGAGAATGGTGTGAACACAGGAGGCAGAGTTTGCAGTGAGCCAAGATGGTGCCACTGCACTCCAGCATGGGCAACAGAGCAAGACTCCGTCTCAAAAAGAAAAAAAAAATGTGCCCCAATTTCTGTTGCCTCTTATATATAACTAATAACTGGGCACATATGTTCATCCTGTTGATAATATGCAAACATGTCACCACTTTCTACTCCTGCTGAACTGCCCTTATTTACATACTTTTTATCTCATATCAGAATTATTTTGATGATTTCTAAATGGTATGGTATTGTCGCTTTTAATCAGAAATGTGTAACAGAAATTACTTACAAAGCTTTTCTACAAATGCAAGTGTCAGGTTTGACTTCAGACCAACTAAATCAGAATTGCCAAGAAAATAGCTTGGGCACATGCAGTCTGAATTGCGTCTGGTAATTTTACCGATATATTCTATATATTGCTGCCAGGGTAATCTTTCTCAAGATTAAATGTGAATGTGCCTTTGACCTGCTGAAATTTCTTCAGATATCTCTATTACCCATGAAGAAAACAATCAGATGCGTTTGCGTGTCCCCTAGGTTCTTCACAATGTTCTGCTTTACTTCAGTTTTGTTTTTTGTTTGGGGGTTTTGTTTGTTCGTTTGTTTCTTTAGCACAATCAGAGCCTATACCCTAACTAGGACAATGATCATGTTTCTTTGTCTAGTCTTAGTATCTCATAAACTCTATTCTCTGGCCATCACTGTTACTCACTTTTACAAGATTTAATTCAACTATGAAATCTTTTCTGAAGTTAATAATTTTTTTCGCTAAAGGTCAACATAGTAAATATTTTAGTAATGATTTTTACTAGTCTGGTCACTGTGACAATTACTCAACTCTGACATTGTCGCATGAGCAGAGTCATAGATAATACATGTTTGAATGGCTATGGCACTGTTCAAATAAAACTTTATTACAAAAACAGACAGCAGGAAACATTTTCCTCAAGGGTCATAGTTTGATGATGCCTGCTATGGATAAATTTTTCCTCACTATACTTTGCACCTATCCAGCACTGCACTAACATCTTTCGCAGGATAATTCGTACTTTATTGTTATTTTATTTATATGCTGGTCATTTATTAGACTGTGAGCTTTCGGATGGCAAGAAAATTTTCTTGTTTATCTATGAATATGCCTAAAACACAACCTGATAGTGAATGAATAAATAGTGCAACTTTCCTTCAAATGAAAAAGCCCAACACTTGCATTTTGAGCAGAAATTCTAGAGGTTAATAAAAACATAATTATCTTAAAGTTTTATTGAATAAAAATACACAAATACAACTTATTTTAAAGTAGTATTCATTAAGTAATAAGGTAGAGATGAAGAAAAGCACATATGAATACCAAGAGACTTTGCAAACATAGAAATAAAAAGTAAATATGTATTCACAAAATTAGTATTATTTCTTTATTCCAAAAATTAAGACTCTATATTATACAGCCCAAGAAGATATTATGCAGAGGTCAATGAACTGTTAGCCATGAGATCAAGGACTGTTTTTTTTATATGCTGTTTAATTATAGTACATAGTGGAGTGCCTGGAAAAATACCAGTTCAATGTACAAGCAAGCAAGCGAGAGAGAGAGAGAAGGAAGGAAGGAAGGAAGGAAGGAAGGAAGGAAGGAAGGAAGGAA
>NC_045434.1:9333129-9357237 GCF_002776525.5 Piliocolobus tephrosceles | reverse complement strand
AGGAAGGAAGGAAGGAAGGAAGGAAGGAAGGAAGGAAGGAAGGAAGGGAGGGAGGAAGGGAAAAAGATAACATAAAATGTAATCAATAAGGGATTGAGTAATTTAATTATAATGCATTTACAAAAGGACAACTAAGCAGGAATATATAGTAAATTAACATATATATTCTCTTCTGTAAAGTAACATATATGTTCTCTTACATAAAACAGCATAAATACTATGTATTTATTATGAATACTTACATATGTAGTAAGGGTATGAAAACACAATTGGAACAAATAATAAATTTAGCTTGTGGATTATATATCTAGGAAGGAATAAAGGTGAATATAATTGTGCAGTTGGCTTCTCTTTCATCTGGATAATGGTTAATCGTAGGTGTCAACTTGGTTGGGTTCAAGGGATACACCGTCTTTATAAAGGAACACCCACTACTTCTCAGTACATTTGTGAGGGTGTTTCAAGAAATTCACATTTGAATTAGCAGATGGAGTCAAGAAGATCCTCCCTCGCCAGTTTGGGCAGGTGTCATCCAATCTGTCAAGGGCCCAGATAAAATGAAAAGGTGGAATAAGGGCAGCTCTCTCTCTCATCTGGAGCCAGGACATCCGTCTTTTCCTGCTCTCAAACACTGGAGCTCCTGGTTCCCTGGCCTTCTAATTTGGGACTTACAGTGTCCTGAAGCCACTGCCAAGTTCTCAAACTTTCTTCCTTGGACTGAGGTTTGCACCATCAGATTGCCTGGTTCTCAGGGATGCAGATTTAAATTGAATGACTCCAATGGCTTCCCCGGTTCTCCAGCTGTCGACGGCCTATCATGAGACTTCTTGACCTTCATGATCATCTGAGCCTATTCCCATAACAAATCCTCTCATATATCTGTATCAGTATCTATCTAGTTGTGTATCCATATCCTGTTGGCTCTGTATTTTTAAAGAACCGTGATAATTGCAATCTATAAAAAAAAAATTTATTTTAATTTTTATTGTTTTTTTTTTTTTTTTATTTTGAGACAGAGTTTCACTCTTGTTGCCCAGGCTGGAGCTCAGTGGTGCGATCTCGGCTCACTGCAACCTCCACCTCCTGGGTTCAAGCGATTCTCCTGCCTCAGCTTCTTCAGTAGCTGGGCTTACAGGCATGTGCCACCGCGTCCGGGCTAATTTTGTATTTTTAGTAGAGACGGGGTTTCACCATGTTGGTCAGGCTGATCTTGAACTCCTGACCTCAGGTGATCCGTCCACCTCAGGCTCCCTAAATGCTGGGATTACAGGTGTGAGCCACTGCGCCCGGCAAAAAAAAATTTCTTTAAAAAATCGTACACATTTCTGAGGTTCATTGGTAAAACATTAACATGTTTAAAATCTCAATGTGAAGTACTTGGAGACATTAGATGATTTTCTGTTCCTTTGTGTTTGCCTTGTCACTTAGTAATACAGCTCCATATTTTAAAGATTCATGGCAGAGCACATTCTGTAAGGCAGATCTTCATTCTTAATCTCAATCACTGTTTCAACTTCTGTGAGGCTTCCTTCTAGGTGATACCCAAATCAACAATGGTACCTATTCAGAAACCACTTAACTAATCAGGACCCATAAGCTCCATAAGATCTTCAAGGTCAAGAATTGTGTCCTCATTATCTCTGTGTATGTAATACCCAACTTAATGTAGCAGCTCAGTGAACAATTTGTCCAAGTGAACTCACCTGTGGCTGGCAAACTCATCCCAGGTATAGACTGTGATGAAGAGCTGGTTAGGCCTATCTTATTTCCTTTTTTTTTTTTTTTTTTTAACAGTTTCACAACATCCAGTGTTATTATCTACCTCTGGTAAGTGGCAACCATGGAACTCTAAGCAACTGAAAGGCACATATGTTCAAATTATCCACTTCCTGACATGATAAACTACATAGAAATATGCCTTACTACTGATAAAATATACATCACCCAGTCGTTCTTTTGCTTAATGACAAACTCCTTACTGAGAGTTCATTAAGTCTTCTATCTGTGACTAGCTAGAAGACAGCTCTCACACTGGGATGGGGCCTGGCTGACTTTGCTTTGCTTTGCCCTCTGGTTGGGTTCCATGCTTGTCTTGGCAGGTCATTGCCTATTCATGTAGAAATCTCTGTAAAGATGAACTGGCTGCAGAGATGCTGCAGGCTTTTAGGGCTTCAAATTACAAGGCTTTCTGCATAAAATGCTGTTGCTTCTATTCTTCTGCCACCTCTCTAACTCATCTCCCACACAACCCACCTCACAATTTATACTCCAGCAATACAGACAACTTAGAATCCCCTGACACGCTGTATTGTTTCTTGACTCTGCGCCTTGGCACAGGCTGTTTAGTATGCCAGGAATATCATTCTCTGTTCCTTGTCTATCTGGCAAGCATCTATGTCCACCTGGCAAGGCCCTACTCAGACATCACTCCTTGTCTCATAACATCCCTGAATTTTGCAATCCAGATTTATAAGGACCTAAAACAAGAAAGGACAAAATCCAGTCACCAAGTCCTGAAATTTAATATTTTCCACAATATGCCCAACACCAACACGTTCACTATCATCCATTTGTTCACTTAAAATGTATTGAGGCCAGGTACGGTGTCTCACACCTGTAACCCAGCACTTTGGGAGTTACAGGTGTGAGACACCGTACCTGGCAGGCAGATCTCTTGAGGTCAGGAGTTCAAGACCAGCCTAGCCAATATGGCGAAACCCTGTCTCTACTAAAAATACAAAAATTAGGCAGGCATGGTGGCACAAGCCTGTAGTCCCAGCTACTCGGGAGGCTGAGGCAAGGAGAATCGCTGGAACCCGGGAGGCGGGGGCTGCAGTGAGCCAAGATTGCACCACTGCATTCCAACCTGGATGACAAAGTAAGATCTCAATAAATAAATAAATAAATAAATAAATAAATAAATAAATAAATTGTATTGAATGTTTACTAAATTTTAAGAAATATGTAAGGTGCTATGGTTTGGATATTTGTCTCCCCAAATCTCATTTTGAAAATTGATCCCAGTGTTGGAGGTGGAGCCTAACGGGAGGTAACTGGGTCATGGAGATGGATCCATCATGAAAAGATCATTGCCCTGCCTTGGGAGGGGGATGATTGCATTCTCTTCTTCAACAGCTGGTTATTTTATTTTATTTTTTTTTTTGAGACGGAGTCTTGCTCTGTCGCCCAGGCTGGAGTGCAGTGGCCGGATCTCAGCTCACTGCAAGCTCCGCCTCCCAGGTTCACGCCATTCTCCTGCTTCAGCCTCCCGAGTAGCTGGGACTACAGGCGCCCGCCACCTCGCCCGGCTAGTTTTTTTTTTTTTTTTTTTTTTTTTTGTATTTTTTAGTAGAGACGGAGTTTCACCGTGTTAGCCAGGATGGTCTCGATCTCCTGACCTCGTGATCCGCCCGTCTCGGCCTCCCAAAGTGCTGGGATTACAGGCTTGAGCCACCGCGCCCGGCCAACAGCTGGTTATTAAGAAGAGCCTGACTTCTCCCTTCTCTCTCTTGCTGCCTCTCTCTATATGTGATTTCTGCACAGGCCAGCTCCCCTTCACTTTTTGCTGTGAAAGGAAAAAGCCCGAGACCCTCACCAGAAACTGGGCAGCTGCTGGTGCCATGCTTCTGTACAGCCTGCACAATTGTGATCCAAATAAACTTCTTTTCTTTATAAACTACCCAGCCTCAGATATTCCTTTATTGCAACAAACTGAACTAAGACACAAAATTGGTACAGTGAAATAGATTGTTTCTAAAATGATAACTGAAAATATGGAAGCAGCTTTGGAACTAAATAATGGGAAGAGGTTGGAAGAGTTTGGAGGGCTCAGAAAAAGACTAAAGGGTGAAAGAAAGTTTGGGCCTTCTTCGAGAGTGGTTAAGTGATTGTGAACAAAATGTTGACAGAAATATAGACAATAAAGGCCCTGCTGTCAGGTGTGAGTTGGAAATGAGGAAATTATTGGGAACCTGAGCAAAGGTCACCCTTGTTACACCTTAGAAAAGAATTGGCTGCCTTGTGTCCATGCCCTAGGGCTTTGAGAAAGGTCAAAATTAAGAGTGATAATCTGGAAGTAAAAATTTCCAAGCAGAAAGCATTCAAGAAGTGGCATGGCTACTTGTAATTGCTTACTCTGAATCATCTGAATTAATGGAGCAAAGGAATGGTCTAAAGATGGAATTGATAACTAAAAGGGAAAATTTGCAACTTGGTCATGAGATACAACAGGAAAGAATATTTTTAGAAGAAGAATTCAAAGGTAAAGCTGAGAGACTTTTTGTTAAAGACATTAGCACAGATAAAAGGGAGCCAGCTACTCATCAACAAGACAGTGAGGAAATGGCCCTAAGGGTATTTGAGAAATCTTTGAAGCAGTCCCTCCTATTATAGCCCCAGAGGCCTAGGAGAACGGAATGGCAGAATGGTTTCAGGGGATGGGGTGGGGGAACTGTTGCCCTGTAAGGCCTCAGCTCTCTCTATGACTGAAACAGCCCCAGGTACTGCTCAGACCTTGACCATAGAGAATGCAAACCATAAGTCCTGGTAGTGTCCACATGGTGTTAAGCCTGCAGGCACAAAGAATGCAAGAATGGTGAAGCTTGGTAGCTTCCAGTTGGATTTCAGATGATATATTGGAAAGCCTGGGAGCACAGACAGAAAACTGCCGCAGAGGCAGAGCCACCACAGAGTCCCCACTGGGGCAATACCTAACGGAGAGGAGAGAGCAACACTGCCACGGAGACCCCAGAATATGAGACACTGGTAGCATGCAATCTTCGCTTGGAAAGGCTACAGGCATTTAGCTGCAACCCACAAGAGCAGCCACATGGGCTGTACCTAGCAAAACCGGGAGTACAGAGCTGTCCAAAGCCTCAGGAGCTCACCCTCACACCAGTGTGCCCAGGACATAGAATATGGACGCAAGGAGATTATTTTGGAGCTTTAAGATTTAGTGTCTATGCTGCTGGGTTTTAGTCTCATGTGGGGCCTATTACCCCTTTCTTTTGACCTATTTTTCCACTTTAGAATGGGAATGTTTACCCAATGCCTGTGTCACCATTGTATCTTGGAAGTAAATAACTTATTATTGTTATTGCTTTTACAGTCTTGCAGCTGGAAGGAATTTACCTTGAGTCTCAGATGAGACTTTGAACTTTGAATTTTTAAGTTTCTGCAGAAACAAGCTAAGACTGTTGGGACTACTGGGAAGGAATGATTGTGTTTTGTAATGCGAGAAGGACATGCTTTTGGGGGGCCACAGGTAGAATGATATGACTTGGATGTTTGTCCGCCAAAATGTCACGTTAAAATTTGATCCCCCTGTTGTAGGTGGGATCCATGTTTGGGTCATGAGGATGGATCCCTCATGATTAGATTCATACCCTCCCTTCAGGAGAGGGAGAGTCAGTTCTCCACCAGTTTTCATGAGAGCTGATTTTTAAAAAGACCTGGTATCTCCCCCTTCTCTCTCTTGCTTTCTCTCCCATCACGGGATCTTTGCACACACTGTATCAACTTCACCTTCTGCCATGAATGCAAGCAACTTGAGGCCCTCACTAGAAGCTGGGCAGATGCTGGGGCCATGCGTCTTGTACAGCCTGCACAACCATGAGCCAAATAAACATCTTTCCTTTATAAATTACCTCGCCCCAGGTATTCCTTGACAGCAACACAAAATGAATTAATGCACAAGGTATTAAAGATAAAAAGATGTCTAAGACACAATGTTTGTCCATAAAGAGCTTATTGGATAGTGGCAAAGACCAAAATCCAACCCACAAAACCAAACGTGTATGGTATAATAGGCTAATACATATATGTTCACATAAAAATGTAGAAGTCATTAGCTAGGTGGCTAATAACACCAGGGAATGCCAGATACACTGGTTAAAATGCGTATGAAGAGAAAGATTGAGATGAAGTTCACTATCCACAACACACATATATGCAGGCCCATCCGGATTCTGTATACATGGCTCTACTCTAAGTAAAATATAGAAATTAAAAGCATCATAGACAATGACTACTTGGTTTATTTCATTTTGTACGTGTGACACTAAGTGAACAAAAGGTACAGAGGTGACCAGATCAATGTGGCAAGGACATGCAAACGATCAAAATCTAACATTAGAATATGCACATAAATCTAGAGTATAAGTTCTCTGAGAGCAGGAATTGTTTTGTACTTTGTTCAAATAGAAGAAATGTTGAATTTTCAATAGCATGAATTTCTAACATCTAAAATAATGCCTAATATAAAAAGAGGTACTTGGTAAATATTTATGGAAAATATGTATACATGAATAAATATATCCAGTAGAAAATAAAAGAAATAAAAGCAAATATATCCATCCAAATAATCTAAGATCAATAATTTCAATTTCTCTTTCACAAAATCTTTAACTTGCTTATCTTTCTTTCTCTTAATTGTGTTCAAGAGTCAGAATGCCAGGCCTGAAGGAATCCTAGCACCTACCTTATCTGTAGGTTTGCCTTAACAGATTCACAACTCTGGGGGAGAAATACTCAACCAGATCAGCTGGTTGCGCTTTAAACTAATGGTTCCTAAACTCAACTAGTCAGTCATCCCTCTCTGGCCATCCTTATATGCCTATCTCCCCTTTCTTGAAACCATTATTTCACATTCCTTTAAAACATTTAGGCTCTCCCTATATCTATATTCAGGAGAAAAAATGATCTTATAGAAGAATCATCAGATAAGGATATTACTCCAATATAACTACAACTCTATCCTTTCTTGTGTCCATTTTCTTCTTCTTTCCTAACTCAGTACAGGAAGTACTCATCCTTCTATCAATGTCCTGCCCTAGAAAATCTATGCAGCACTTTACACACTGCCTTCTTCTCAAGGATATAAGCCATGTTAGCTGCTCCTGATTCTGCCTTAGTCATCACTCCTTCACTACTGGATCATTCCCTTCAGAATATAGATAAGTGCCTATGTCTACCAGTAAAAGTACATCTCCCTACTATTTTAAATCTCGATATTTCAGAGTATTTATCAAAATTTGTAATCATTCCATTTATTTGTTTGGAACTTCTGGAGTGTTGGCAATGTTCTAGTTATTGACCTGAGAGTTTACATAGCTTATATTTTATTGAGCTTTACACTTATGTTTTATGAAGATTTTTTGTATCTATTAGACTATAGGAAATTAGTTTTTGTATTTAATACATAGATTTGTAAAATATTTAAATGTTAAGTACATTTACTATGAAAGTCTCATTTTTGTACTGACCAATATGAACATTTCATTGACAGTTAAGCAGGAGAATAAAAACTAATTAAGACATCTTGTTGTTACTAATAAATTCTCATTTTATTATTTTGAATTGAAATGTGGGGTCTTTATAAATTATTAACTTATATAAAACAAAAAAGATTAAGAGACAACTAATCATAATCCTCAAAAAGGAGAACAGAGATAATGTGGGAGGGACAATATTTACAGAAAGAACGCCTGAGGAGTTTTCAGATTTAATGAAGGATATAAACTTTTTTATGAAAGAAGCAATTCATAGACACTGAAAGCACAACGTACACAAATAAGAGAAAATAGTAATTCAGTGCCTCACCACATTGTAGTGGAACTTCCAACAGACAATACAAAGATCAATTCTAGACAGTGGAGTCAGGAGATGAAATTTAAACAGAACTGAATGGTGTGAAGGAGTGAACCATGCAGGCTTGCTCAAGGAAGACTGAAAGTGAGTGAGCTGGAGCACATTTACAAGAGAAGTGATGGGAAATGTGTTTGGGAATTTAGGCAGCTCTTGTAAGTCTTGGAGGTCCGAGAAGTGTGTATTGTTTTTTCTAAGTGTGATAAGAAGCCATTGGATAGTTACATGTATGTGAATAACATAAACGAACTCATGATTTAAAGTGATCACCCTACCTGTCTTGTGAGGTGTGGATTGTATTGGATCAAGAGTGGAGGCAGAAGGATTACTCTGGCCAGCCAGGATATGGCCATCATCTGTGTGAGAGATGAGAGTTGACTGGAATAATGAATGTGACAACGGTAGAGAGGTGTCAAGGGGTTGGATTTGGAATGTATTTTGAAAGTATAGCCTCATGGCTGTAATCCCAGCACTTCAGGAGGCTGAGGCGGGCAGGTTATTTGAGGTTATTTGAGGTGAGGAATTTGAGACCAGCTTGGTCAATATGGCAAAACCCCATCTCCACTAAAAGTACAAAAATTAGCTGAGTGTGGTGATGGGCACCTGTTATCCTAGCTACTCAGTAGGCTGAGGCAGGAGAATTGCTTGAACCCAGGAGACGAAGGTTGCGGTGAGTCAAGATCATGCCACCACACTCCAGCCTAGGCAACACAGCCAGACTCTGTCTCAAATCTTGATGGATTTGAACGTGAGCACCGAGGGAAAGAGAACAATAAAGAATGACTTTGATGAGACAGGAAGAGTTGGGGGTACAAAACAAAATTCTCTTTTAGACATAATAAGTTTAAAATTAACATTAAGTTGAAAGGTCATGAAGGCAATTGGATAAATATGTCTTAAATTCAAGTCAAAGTCAGGGCTGAAGATTTGAACTTTATTAATGTTATAAATAATATAAATAATGTGTGTTGACTATAACAGGCAATGATTAATTTATTAAGGTGTCTCCTGACCTGCAGAAAACAGTCAGACTTTTTTTCCAAGACCAAGTATACTAATACAACTGAAAGAGATTTTTGTGAGAGCTAATTTATTTGATTCCACCTTAACATTCCAATCATGCCTTGCAGTATATTGAAGGCTGCAAGATGATCAAATTTAAATAGTGCAATATAGGATTTCATATTTACTTCACACTTTTGGACTATGTTTTATTGAATAACAAATTAATAATATTCTACTTCAATATTAAAAATATATTGATGCTTATCTCCCCAAAACATCTTCCCTCCCTGGAGGACTTGAGTGATCCATAGACTTGCTTATACACAGATAGGGAAAAAAAGAATCCTTCAACAGCCATTTCCTCACCGCTCTGGGAGATCCTCTGCTCTTCCCCTCCTTTTAGCGAAAGCTAAAGAAATGGAGTGAAAAAGCATTGAATTTATTCAGTGTCATCTCCAGCTGGCTGAGAGAGTATCTCTCCGTGGCACTGCGGCAAAATGACACAGGAAAGCTGCTCAGTCTCATTAACTTTACAAGCCAATCTGCTATTAGCATCTGGTGGTAAATTTGCCAATAATGAAAAAGGCTGGGATATACCTCCTGGCATCATAGTTTTACACATTTTGAATATTCAGTATGATCTTTCCTGTATTTCTGATCATCTGCCAAATTCTAATTTTTTAGGAATAGCAAGGAATGTTGTTCGCAGGAAGATTGACAGGAGATACAAGCCTGGATTTTCTTTTGTGTTATTTTATGTGTTTTTTTTTTTTTTTTTTACAGCATTGTTCTAGTGCACTAGAGTATTTACCTCAATTTCCTTACTTAGAACAAGAGATACCCAGTGACTAATGAGCTTCATTAAGCCAAACTTTGTACTGGAAGCTTCAGGTTACACATTAAAACCAGCTGTGTCTTAGGCCATTGAAAGATATATCATCATAACTCTAGACTGAATTCTCTCCATTTTGAAAGCTAATTTCTTTTCTGAAATGGAGTCTCGCTCTGTCACCCAGGCTAGAGTACAATGGTGCAATCTCGGCTCACTACAACCTCCATCTCCCGGGTTCAAGCAATTCTCCTGCCTCAGCCTCCTGAGTAGCTGGGATTATAGGTACCTGCCATCATGTCTGACTAATTTTTGTAATTTTGTAGAGACAAGGTTTCACCATGTTGGCCAGGCTGGTCTCAAACCAGGAGTTCAAGACCAGCCTGGCCAACATGGTGAAACCCCGTCTCTACAAAAATACAAAATTTAGTTGAGTGTGGTGGCAAGTGCCTGTAATCCCAACTATTCAGGATGCTGAAGTATGAGAATCTCTTGAACCTGGGAGGAGCAGGTTGCAGTGAACCGAGATCGCACCACTGCACTCCAGTCTAGGCGACAGAGAGAGACTCCATCTCAAAAAACACAAAAATAAAAGTAGTTTTCGATTTTGCAATTTGACCACAGAAACCTGCATTTAAAATATAATTGTCTAGTTTTTACCAATATTACCGTGAGCCAAAACCAACTAAATGACCACAGAGGAGACTGAGATGAATTCAGGCACAAGATTTAAGTCCCATATAGATGTGAGAAACTAATGTCAAAGAGTATTAATGTGTCAATAGGAATTTTTAGCAACATATGTCAAGCTGCCTTATCCAAGTTATTCTTGGCAAATACCACAATTTCTAAATTAAATGCAATGCTGAGGTCAACATGTGTAAATCAGAAATGATGTTTTCACATAGAAAAATGATCTCATACTCATAGTGCTTTCAGTGCTTTCATTAGAATTTGATGTTGTATTTTCATGCCTCAAATACATTCTAGGAACTCTGTTTTCTTCTTGTCCCAAGATTAAGGCATATTGTGAAAATAAAAGTTAGACACAATCAAGAAACCACATCCATTGATATCATTCATCCAGGTTTGTTTTTGAGTTAACACAGAATAATAAATCTTATTCTCAAAACCACAACCAAATACACCTACTAAGAAGAATAGATATGTTAACACTTCCTATTACTTAAAAATACCTTCAAAATATATCACATCACCTATTCCTTTCAATATACCTTTGGGGACGTTATTGACAGTTTTAAAGATGAGATTAAATGAGATTAAACACACTGCAAATAGCAAGGAAGAAAAGACCAAATCCAGATCTTATAATACTGCTGTTTCCACTATGAAGCATCTATCACTGCAAGACAGACATTTTTATAAACTGTGATTATGTTACTCACTATCCTTGAAACCACTGCTTTGAGTGGTTTAGTTAATGTGGATGTATAGACAATCTTTTACTGTTTTGTTCAGATGTCTTACCCTGCCCCGTTGCAACCAACAATGCAAGTAAGAAAAAAGAGGCTAATGCTATTGGCACAAAATGTAGCCATGTAATTTAAAAATCCAATTGATTTTTTAAGACCGAAAATTTTTAAACATTTGTAATGAAAGCATCTTAATCCACACACCTAAGATGTTGTTTGCCAAAATTAAAATATAATGCTGATATTTTTATAATTTATTCCTCAAGGGTGAAATTCTGAATAGAAGAAGAATGTCCACCCAGGAAATGCATATGTCAGATGGAAAGTGAAGATGAAATAGAACCACAGATAACTGAAAATACAGAACTCTTTCGCTGCAAAGTGCCGTATCTTATGAGTCCATTAAAATACTAAAGGTTTGCTAGTAGTTGAATCAGCTAAAGGACTTTTTCAAAACTATGAACCATATAAAAATATATGCAGAACCAGCTTTTCAATACTTTACACTTTGTCATTCTGCTCATTCAACTTTAGCAGGACCTAAAAAAGCTTTAAACATTCACCATTTTTACTCCATTATTTTGTTGATTTTGCCAGTGATTAAGCATATAAAAACATTAGGACATATGCCATGAGTATTTCATCCCATAGCCATCAAGTAAAACTATAGTTTCTAGAGACTACAAATTATGGATGACCAGTAGGTTCTACCTATGAACTAGGTATACGCAATAAAGTAAAATTAACCATCAAAAACAAATGGTGTCATCAGTTGCTATATTTAGTAAACCTATTTGAAGTGCTGAATGTCTGAAATGTGGAGCATCTTATCATGAAAGATAACAGTGCTAGAAAAATACTGAAAAAGGGACAATACATTTTTCTATGTAGAAAAAAAACTGACATTAGATTCCAGCCAGGAATAAGAAAGTAAACATAATTTGACTGCATATGATAAACAAAAATGCAAAAGCATTTAGAGGCAAATCCTTAAAACCTCTAAACTTATTAATGGTAAAATAATCAAACTTACCAGGGTATCTTGAAATCACACAATTTTCTACATCCTACTCCTCTTTATATTTGTAGCACATAACCCAGTACCTGAAATATAGTGCTTAAAAATACCATCTCAATTTTACAGAATTTTGTAATATGTTAATAATATCAATTGTCATAGCTAAAGCTCTAAGCTCTTGAAAGCAGCATTATAGCCCAAACATAAAATATTTCAGATGAACACGTTGCCATCCTTGTGAAATTCTCCCAAGAAGGGGAAAATATCCATATGCTTTGTGATCAATTGGCTGCAAATATTGCTGTGTGCTTTGTCATAACAGGCTGTTCTGCTGTAAAGACAGAAACACTGGCTCATGTCCAGTTTGTACAAAAGATTAACTTTATCAAAGTCTCTGAAGATAAAGGCTCAGGCCAATTCATGTGACTGTGGTCACAATAGCATAACCAATGCGAAAAAGCTTACAAAAGAACAAGGACTGCCTTATTCACAGTGAAAGACACGGGTGCATAGTTACCGTACGCTTCAGCAACAACAGCAAAAAATTGGCGGAGTTACTTGATGTGGTCACCAAAACCAATTCCATATTTTGTGGAACTGGTACCGCGAATGCTGATTAGATAAGGAAACAAAGCTTGCCAGGTCTTAGAGGAAAACATTTTTTTCTATCGGTTGTTGATGAAGTACAGGTAGAGTGCAAAATATTTTTCTCTCCAAATAGATGATATGGAGTGAAGTACAGTCTCTTGAGTCTTGTGATTCAGAAATGAATTTGGAATTCGCCTTTTCCCCAAAGATTTTCCTAAAGGGGAATTTTGGCCACTGGGTATCAAGACCACCGGGGAGGTGACGAAACCAGGTTTGACAGAAGTTGTGAGGCTAGTGGAATTCACTGTAGCCTTCTGTTTAGAAAAGGGTATTCTGGCTAACTTCCAGACTCACACTCTTGGTCTGCAGGAAAGGCGACTCAGCCACCAAAAGTAGCATTTTATACAGCTATGGAGAATAGAGTGTTGAAAAAAAATAACGAATCTTGACTTTTCGTGGGGGAGAGAAGGAGGAAAGAAGTAATTGGTGGTGTCCTGCTTGTGGATAAATAAATATTTAAGACTCATCTTCTACATTTCTTTTCAATGATTCCTAATGCGTATTCATAAAAATTAAAACTGAATATTTAGACCCAAAGTTTCCTAAAGGAAGAGAAAAAGCTCAACTTCAACTACTTATACATTGAAGTATGTAAGGCAAGATTTTCATTTTTTCTTGGATTCTCCCCATTAACAATTGAGAATAACATCTTTTTAATGGTTTATTTTCTTGCACATGTAATATTATGTGTGCACCATATTTTAATATTGCTGTATGGTACATTATATTATTGCTCTGTGGTAGAGGTAATTTAATATAACTGCTGGTTATGACCTTTTTGTTTTACCTTATGAAGAGAACTTTAAAATGCATTTATCATGATTGTCTATAAAAGATAGTTATTTGTGAACTCTTTAGAAGAGGCCAAATTAACATAATGCCAAAAGATTTTCCTCTTTTTAGCTTTTACATTGCTTCTCATTATTAAGCAACCCTAAACATGAAAAAACACATTGAGTGTTAATTTGGGAGCTTTAGTTTGGTACACATATACCAATGCAGAGAGTTTGACTCACTAATCTGATGAAAGGAGACTGAGTACTGAAAAGCCTATAGTCATCAATATTTGGTCCCTGGCCCTCTGTATATACTACTAAGATTTTCCTCTATCTTATCTTGTATTTTACTTTTGCAAATTAAATCACTCGACAAAGATTGGTGCAGCACCCAAGCTAAGGCAGAAATACCTCAAGTCCTGGTAATGTCAGGATGGGAACCATAAAGCTTATGACACTGTAAATTCTGAATTCTGTTTAATATTATTTAGATTTAGAATTCCAATAGCTCTGTGGAAATAATTTTTATCCTAATACAAACTTTTCACTTGAGAATTTATATGAAAATAATTATTTCAAAGAAGTAGAGAAAACAAGCTTATTCCTTTGTTTGGGTCATACTACAGTGAGAGCACCTGAAAAATCAGCCATCAATGCTGGCTTCCAAGTGCTAGTCAATGAGTAAGTGATATATATTAATTATCTCAGTTTACTCACACAGCAAAGGACTTAGTATTGATATTATTTTATAGATGGGGAAAGTGCTACCTAAAAATATTAAATAACTAACTTGAAGTTACACACAAAAAATGAATGCTGGGTCCCCGATTCTAAGTCTCTTTTTATTATACTACAAGTAGTATTATTCAGATGGCAGAATTTTTTCTGTTTGGCATCTTAGTGACATAGATAATGTCTTGCCACTTCTAGAGTTAATTTCTCCATAATTTCATTCCCAGATAACTTATTACTTTTGTGAGCCTAAAGCAACTTACTTTTTATTATGGATATTTACATGCTGGTCTTAATACTCTTGGAAATTAAAAGTTTATGTCAAGATTCATGTCTTTGTCATAAATGCATAATCTCAGTGCATCACATGGTATTTGACACATAATAGGTACTTAATACTGAATAAACAAATACTTCCCAGGAGGTTATCATTTGTAAAACATCCTAAGAATTTACTATAATAACACCTTGTTCTTTACATTAAAGAAGACTAATTAGATTAGGTAAGCAAATGTTGTGGCAACAACTCACCATATTGTAAGTAGAATCTTAAAAAAATCATCATTTACTCTTCCTTCTTCTTTCTATCACATTACAACTTCTAAACCTGATCACCTACTATCTCATTTTATTTACTTTCATTGATATTTTACAATCTTATTTATTTCCCAGCTGCTATCCACCCAAACTTTACCCTGCAATCACTACCACCTATGCAGAGATAGCTTTCTTTTCATCTTTTTCAGTCTATTTTTTTTTTCAGTTCTTTAAAACTCAATTTTGGATTTTCTAACCCCATTTGACTTATCAATGGCGCTTCTCTTAAGAAAAAATCCATCTTTATTTTTGCTTGGATTTCCAGTGTAAATATGCCCGATTATTCTATGTCTCTGTTTCTAAACAAGACTCTAAATTTTTGGAAAAGAGATGCCATATCTTGTACGTACCCTGGAAAAAATGACCCAAACTCAAAACACTCAGTACAAGGCTTTTGGTAAGCCTGTAGCAAATATTAACAGACATACAAGATTAGAAAATACTGCAGTGGTTGGTTAATTGCCATTGTTAGACAAATTCGCACCAGTTGCTTTGGGTTTAAGGGTTCTACGATATTTTTGCTAATGTTCTGAGTGAACCAGTTATTCTAAATGTGTATTATTAACATATTACAAGATTGACAGATGTTCACTTACACAGAGTTGACAACAGACTTTTTCATGTCAGCATTTGTTTGTATAACCATCTTGTCCAACCATATGCATGAACATTTGATCCGTGGAACTTATGAGTTTATGTACATTGTTTTCAGGAGGGACGAAAGTTGAAAAAAAAATGTGCTTTTATGAATGTGCTCCAGATGTTCAGCAACAAAAGTTTAGAACTTGGAAATCAAACAGCACGTTATATATTATTGGATATGTTAAGATCTTTTTTCAGGGACTCTTAAGTGCCTGCTCATCTGTTTTTCTGTCTTCTCAGTGCATTGTATTTTTTCCCCTAAATGGAAATTCTTTATTGATACTTTGTGCAAGATATAACTGTCATTAATTATTATCCTAAAATATGTAATGAACTCGATGCTTTCACAAGGAATTAAACAGATCATAAAGTTCTAAAATCTGTTGTTCACTCACATGAGCCAATGGAACATGAGTGGATAATTTAAAATAAGTGGTTTTATGTATGTATGTACCTTTCTATTCAAAATACTCAGAAGCAAGTTACCACGCTATCAGAGTTTTTTACTGTATATAAAAATAAGTAAAATGACGCCACTATAATCAGAATTTTGGGCTCATTTGGATAATAAAGCTAGACTAGGGAAAGTTGGGCATACTGGAAAGATCATGGATCCTGATTTAAAGGAAGGAGCTGTCCCCTACCACTTTATATATTTAGAGGGGAGTTGGGGAGGGACAAAGGACACCAGACGAGGTAATAACTTTCTTCTCTGATGAAAGAAGCCGTGTTTAAGAGAGGAAGATAATCTAGAAACAAGTCGTTATTAGTAACAGTCCTCCCCTGTGAGCTCTGTCCTGCTCATACAGCTCATTGACAGGTCTTGTAAGAAAGGAGTTGGCGGGGAAGGGGAGAAGATGGTAGGGGCATCCAGCCCTTTCTCGCCTTACCTAGTAAGGGATGCCAAGATGGTGCAGAATGAGCAGAATTTGGAAGAATGAGGTGGAAGGGCAAAGCTCTTTTTGATATTTAGAAAGCATAAAGTTTGATCATTTAGTTAAGATTTTCAGCCAAAAATTGCTTGTTGACCTCCACATATTCTTCACTCCACTAGGAGATACAAATTACCTTCTCCCACATTAGGCAGGGGCGGGGTGGGGGGAAGGGATCGAGCAGCCACACAAGTTAGTTCCCATTCTGAAGAAGAATCTTACAAAAAAAATAGCATTCATGTAGTTGCTTTGTTTATGAAGGTCTTCCCTGGTAAACAGACCAAGGAATGACATGCCTGTCATGTAGCTGTTAACCTTGCTTGGCCTTCTTCTTAAATTCCTGTGGATGTTCTCATATCATTATTGCCCTGACATTAGAAAAGTAATGAAGGACTTTTGCTATAACACAAGGAGTAATAGGTGTTCATTCTCTAATGAAGCTTTTGGTTGGGCACAGTGGCTCATATCTGTACTCCCAGACTTTGAGAGGCGGAGGCAGGCAGATCACTTGAGGTCAGGAGTTCAAGACCAGCCTGACCAACATGGTGAATCCCCATCTCTACTAAAACTACAAAAAATGTTAGCCGGGTGTGGTGGCATGCACCGTAATCCCAGCTACTCAAGAGGCTGAGGCACGAGAATCGCTTGAACCTGGGAGGTAGAGGTTGCAGTGAGCCAAAATGGTGCACTGAACTCCAGCCTGGGAGACAGAGAAAGACTCATTCTCAAAATTAAATAAATAAATACATAAAATAAAGCTCTTAATTTAGATAAGCTCACCTGCGGTTTTAAGGAAAACATCCCAGTTGAGGACAGTTGTGGAGGTCCCTTTTGTTCACAATACTGCACAGCCATCCAGGTCACAAGGTACACAGACAGGGCAGACATGCACGCAACAAGTTTTCAATGAGTTAGATGACTGGCAACTTATTCAATTTAGATCACAGTGCACTGTTTTGGAGAAGTCAATTTTAAACAAGCTTTCATGTATAAGTGACACTGACAGATAATAGGTTCAATATCAGTGCTTCAAACCTATTCACAAATGATTGTCCTAACCCACACTACCTCAGAATATGACTGTATTTGGAGATAGGGTCTTTTAAAGGGCAATTAAGTTAAATTAGGTCTTTAGATTGGGCTCTAATCCATTAAGACTGGTGTTCTT
The DNA here is from genome assembly GCF_002776525.5 of Piliocolobus tephrosceles. Lineage (NCBI taxonomy): Eukaryota > Metazoa > Chordata > Mammalia > Primates > Cercopithecidae > Piliocolobus > Piliocolobus tephrosceles. Next base: position 9,339,813 of record NC_045434.1, on the reverse strand, counting down.
ATATCCTTACAACAAGAGGAAATTTGGACATAGATATGCACAGAGGAAAGAGGATATGAAGACACAGGGAGAAGACAGCAACCTATAAGTCACATAGAATGAAATTGACCCTGACAACACTTTGATCTTGGACTTTTAGCTCCCAGAACTGTGATAAAACAAATGCTGGTTAAGTCTCCTCAGTCTGTGCTACTTTGTCATGGCAGCCCTCACAAACTAAGAAGGCACTGTCACTCTAAGTTCTGGTGTATGTGAGGCCATAGATGCCCTATATTAAGATGACACAGATGCTTTGTTGGGTCAGGCCAGTTCCCCTGAGGTGATGAATTAATGCCTGTGAATCATCTGAGCCACAAAAGCCAAGAAAGAAGGAGCTGGGCCTTGCATAATGACTTTGAGCAGGTTGCTGGTCTCAGGGAGTTATGCCACCTCTAATCTAGCATTGCAGCCAAATTTCTGCCTAGAGGCAGATGTAGTCTGTTGAATCTCTGCATGGTTATGGTTCAGTCCTTGTTTATTGTGTTTGCCTCACTATTGATGGCAGGGAAATAATTAAAAGGAGGGTATCATTACAACCTAGTAATAGATTCATAGGGATTTGATTACTCCTGACCACCCACGATGGCAGAGTGTAAAATAGGCTTACTACAAAATCCACCCCATTGATTCAAACCCAATTCCTGGTCCCACCAGGGAACTATGGATCATGGCTGAGATTATAACTTTTGACATAGCAAATGTGTTTGCAAACACAGTTTAACTCTGAAAGTGGGAGAAGCAGATATGACAAACCAATGTAGGAGGAATTCATTGAATAACCTGGGCCAGTACCAGGGAACACCACTGACCTTGCTAAGGATGACTTAAAGCAGCGTAAAGCAGTATCAAGAAAACTAACAGTGTTAAGTGGATTTCGTATAATCAAGGACTCCTTCTCTGTCAGGGGAGGAAGATTCAGGAGAGGTGAGGGGAATCCAGAAAGCAAGTCTTTGGTTTTTTTGTTTGTTGGTTTGTTTTTGTTTTTTGTTTGTTTGTTTTAAACAGAGTCTCATTAACTCACATTGTTGCCAGGCTGGAGTGCAGTGGTGTGATCTCAGCTCACTACAACCTCTGCTTCCTGGGTTCAAGCGATTCTCATTCCTCAGCCTCCTGAGTAGCTGGGATTACAGGCATGCGCACCTCACGAATTTTTGTGTTTTTAGTAGAAACAAGGTTTCACTACGTTGGCCAGGCTGGTCTCGAACTCCTGACCTCAAGTGATCTGCCTGCTTCAGCCTCCCAACGTGTTAAGGTTAGAGGTGTGAGCCACCACACCTGGCCGGAAAGCAAGGTTTATGAATTTTCTAATCTACTGGTGTAACAGGTTTCCTGGTTTGCTTCCAAGATAACTGGAAAGTAAACAAATAGCATATAAAGCAAATGGAAAGACATGAGAAGAGGCCAGAGACCTGACTCAGCTGTAAGCCACTAGCAGTTGCACTAGTCAAACTAGGAAAACATAACTGCAAATTTTATGCTTGGCTAATCATAGGACTCTATGCTGTTTGGGAGAACACTAGCCATTCCTAGCACAGACAGTTGGTGAAAACCCTACACACGGTAGGCCAAAGTTGATATAAGCCTTTTGTGTCATTAAGGTAACTGGTTATTGCTAATTCAAGGCAGAGGTAGCATCAGAAGCACCGCTACAAAACCTAATAGAAAAGTATACCCAGTAAGCACCTTTAAGATAAGTTACCTGGGCCTGATTTGGATTGATGCTCCCTTGTGGAAGCTCTGAGGAATGACATAGACCAGCAAGGTAGGTGGTCCTTCACCACCCTCAGGCCCTGTAAGGTGCGGGTGAAATAATCATCCAGTCCTCATGAGCCGAACAGGCATGAGTAGCATTCCTTCATAAAATTAGAGGTGTATACTCAGGCTATAGCTCAGGTCAAAAGTAGGCTGGAGAATCTGGGATACAGTGAAAATTAAGGCTTAAAGTTGGCCCTGTAGGAGTCCATTCAGTGTAGACCCATTTAGAGCAAAGCAGTCAAGGCGACACAAATTGATTATCTTCCTCTCATAGCTTGTTGGGCAGTAGTCTTCATCAGGTTAATATAATTTTAAAGGATAATTTCTTAGTTTCAGAGATACAGCTAACAGTTTTTCTCTTCCAGCAGAATTGATCCTTGTGCAGAAAGAAAAAAGTCCCCCAGAAATTCTTTTAAAATTAAAGAATCCTTCCGTTACTATTTCCCCATGTTCTAGATTAATTAAAAAGGAAGATGATTCTCTTAGCTCAAGAGAGTATAAAGTTTATATTTCTCAAAATCCCAGGCAGTATGGTATATCTTAAATCATGCCGTGATATGAAATTAATTGTTCTGTAATCATCCAGTCAGGGGAGGAAATATAATTCTTTCCATGGATTATAGCTGATATAAAGGCCAAAAATGCAGACAGGGGTGTATACTATCAGGCACAACAAATGACAAAGTTACCTAGATACAGGCCTCATCACGCGGGGTAGGTCTTAGATAATTCTCCAAAGTCTCAGTTTGTATCAACAAACCTCAAAGACAGAATGATGTCAGGAAAAGCAGCAAAATAAGGACCTCTGAAAATGAGCTCCTTCACAACAGGAATGAAGAAAAAAAGGGCAAAATTGTCAAAATCAACATTTTCAGAACTCTGGCATGCAATCAACCACAAGTTTGCAGCAACTCAGGCAGCATTTATATTCAAGAAAAGCAGTTGAATCTTAGTATGAACTTTTGTGGCATTTTAACTTGCTTTAATCCCAGCTCCTGCTCTCCAGCTTGTAATAGCATTGAAAAATAACAGCTCACAGTCACAACACATCCTGAAAGCTACCGGAAGGAGGATACGGTAATGGAGTACTTTCAAACTCTAATTCCCAAAGAATGGTCATTATTTGACCTGCCGGTAGTTCCCTGGAAGACCTCATTTAACAAGATTATCTATATTTGGCCTGATGTGAAACTCAATCAGAGCAAAATTTCTCTATCTGAGAGGTGTTTGTCAAAAGCGATTACAGCAAGCATTTTAACCTCATGTTGGCTGGTATAAGGAGGAATAATAGTTGGTGTAAACAGCACACTAACCAAACAGATAAAAAGGGTAACCTAGGGAATGAATTGTCTGGAGGGACTTTGAAAAGTCATGACATATCCTAGAAATCTAGAACACCACACACATGTGTAGGGTTATGCACTTACCTGAGAAAGACTGCAGAAAGCTGAAAGCTATCACTTCTGGCTTACTTGGAAGCTCTACATGAACATAGAGTAAAGACAAAAGCAGACTTTTTTGCTTTGCTGACTATTAAAAACCTGCCTGAATATGCACATAAAGTCCCTCAGCAAAGACTGGGAGATTTTGCAGCTTCTGGTATTTAATAAAATATCTGTCTAATCATTCGGTAAACTAACACTAAGCTAACAGTGTACAGACTTCAATGATCATACACAAGAAAGAATACGACAGCTATTTTAAATATGCTTTAAAGAACTAAAAGAAGCCAAGTATAAATAAATGAAGAATAGTATAAAAATGATGTTCTACCAAATAAAGAATATTAATAAGGAAACAGAAATTATCTCTCTCTATATAAACATATACATATTTACATATATTTGTATATATTATACATATTTTATATTACATATACATGAACATATATATATACACACACACACATATATGAACCAACGAGTCATTTTGGATTTGTTGGTGAAAACTCAGACCATGTCCCTGAAGGAGCTGAATTAATGCCCATGAATCATCCAAGCAACAACTTATTGAATTTTTTTACCAAAGCTTATGAGTTTTTGTGTGGAGTCTTAGTTTTTTTAGACATAAATTCATATAATCAGAAAGCAGTAATAATTTGACTTCTGTTTTTCCAAGTTGGGTGCCTTTTATTTCTTTCTCTTGCCAGTTCACTCTGGCTAGACTTCCAGTATGTCTATTATGTTGAATAAGAGCAGTGAAAGTGGGCATCCTTGTCTTGTTCCAGTTCTAAGAGGGAATGTTTCCAGCATTTTTTCATTTAGTATGATGTTACCTGTGGGTTTGTTGTTTGTGACCTTTATTTCTGTGAGCCATATTCCTTGTATGCCTAGTTTGTTGAGGGTTTTTATCATGAAGAAATGCTAAATTTCATCATATGCTGTTTCTGTGTCTATTGAGATGATTATATATGTATTTTTTGTCCTTGATTCTGTTAATCTGATGTATCACACTTATTGATTTGCATGTTAAACCACCCTGGCATTCTTGGTATAAAACTCACTAAACAGTGTTATCTTTTTGATGTGTTGCTGGATTTGGCTCTCTAATATTTTGTTGAGGATTTTCCTGTCTATGTTCATGAAAAGTATTGATCCGTAGTTTTCTTTATTTGTTGTCTGGTTTAGGTATCAGGGTGACATTGTCTGGTTTAGGTATCAGGGTGACATTGCCCTAGTAGAATAACTTAGGAACAATTACTACCTTCACAAATTTTAGAGCAGTTTCAGGAGAAGTAGTATTAGTTCTTCTTTGTATGTTTAGTAGAATTCTGTAGTGAATTTATCTGGTTCTGAACTTTTCTTTTTAGGAGACTTTATTACTGATTTAATCTTGCATATAATTATTCATAATTCATAGTTCCTGATGATTCATTGTGTGTCTGTGGTATCAGTTGTAATGTCTCCTGTTTCATTTCTGATTTTATTTGGGTCTCCTCTCTTCTTTTCTTAGTCTAGGTAGTGATTTATCAATTTTGTTTACCTTTTCAAAGAATAAGTTTTTCATTTTGTTGATCTCTTTTGCATATTTTTAGTCTCTAATTTAGTTCTGCTCCCATCTTTGTTGTTTCTTTTCTTCTGCTAGTTTTGGGTTTGTTTTTTTCTTGCTTTTTCAATACCTTGAGGTGCATCATTAGATTGTTAATTTTTAATCTTTCTATTTTTTTTTGAAAGAGACATTTAATGCTAAAAACTTCACTCTTATCACTGCTTTTTTGTATCCCAAAAGTTTTGATATGTTTTGTTTCCATCTTCATTTGTTTCAAAAACATTTTTTATTTCTGACTTAATTTATTCATTGACCCAGAAGTGCAGGAGCATGTTGTTTAATTTTCATGTATTTATATACTATCCAAATTTCCTCTTTTTATTGATTTGAAGTTTTAGTCCACTGTGGTCTGAGAAAATACTTGATGTGATTTCAAATTTAAAAATGTGTTAAGATTTGTTTTGTGGTGCAACATTTAGTCTACCTTGGAGAATGTTCCATGTGCTGATGAAAAGAATGTATATTCTGTACTTGTTGGACTGAATGGTCTGTAAATGTCTGTTAGGTCAATTTAATCTTAAGTCTGTAGAAGAAAATAAAATATTGAGACACCAAGCTCACTATGCCAAGGGGAAAGTTAAGCCTGGGAACTGAGTCACACAATACTTCTCTTTTTTCCCCAAACAGATAGCTGTAATTTCACAATCCTGTTTCATGGCATTATACATAAGGCAGGTTCTCACAATAACAAAAGGCCATATATTTCCCCAGATGGTCCCCCTCACAAATTCCTCACAAAAAATTATTTATTAGCCTCTAAATCTTTCAGGACATGATACATATCTCCCCATAAAAACAGCCCTAAAATTGAGTTCTGTTAAATCTCATGCTGTCAATGTTGATTTCAAGATTATCTTCCCAGGTACGAAACAAGGACAAGAAATTACTTCTCTGCCTACCCTGAGATGGAGGCATATTTTACTTTGTCCTCCACTCCGTCTTTTCAAATGTTTACCTTATCTTATGTAAACTGTAGATTTACTGAGCACTAATTAGAGCCTCACAACAAGGTAACCATTTGCTTCACTACCTACTCTCTCTGACTTTTTCCCTTCTGCTTGATGTTTCCCCCTTTAAATACTGAGTTCTCCAAACTGTCTTTGAGAAGCACAGGTCACAGATGCTCCTGTGAACTTGTGTTTTGCCTGGGCACTTCCTCAAACTTTGGCTCGCGAAATCTCCACTGATCAAGACACCTGCCTCAGTCACTTTTGAGTTAATAAGTCCAATTTAGGACAAATGTTGCTTTGTTGATTTTCTGTCTGGATGACTTGTCTAATACTGCAAATGGATTGATGAAGTCCCCCACTATGATTGCATTCTTGTCTATCTCTCTCTTTAGGTCTACTAATATTTGTTTTCTGAATCTAGGTGCTCCAGTGTTGGGTGCATAGCTATTTAGAATTGTTACATCCTCTGGCTGAATTTGTCTTTTTGTCGTTATATAATGACCTTCTGTCTTTCTTTTATTATCCTTGACTTAAAGTCAGCTTTATTTAATATAAGTATAGCTATTCCTGCTCACTGTTGGTTTCTATTTGCATGGAATAATTTCTCTACCCCTTAACTTTTGGTCTGTATGTGCTTTTAAATAGAAAATGAGCAGCATGTAGTTGTAAATACATATAGTTAGGCTTTTTTTTTTTTTAAATCCATTCAGCCAATCTATATCTTTTAAATGGAGCATTTATTCAAGTTACATTCAGGATTTATTTTGATATGTGAGATTTTCTTCCTGTCATATTGTTAATTGTTTTCTAGTTGTTTTATAAGCCCTTTCCTTCCTTCCTTCCTTCCTTCCTTCCTTCCTTCCTTCCTTCCTTCCTTCCTTCCTTCCTTCCT
>NC_045434.1:9269244-9333119 GCF_002776525.5 Piliocolobus tephrosceles | reverse complement strand
CCTTCCTTCCTTCCTTCCTTCCTTCCTTCCTTCCTTCCTTCCTTCCTCTCTTTCTCTCTTTCTCTCTTTCTTCTTTCTTTCTTTTTCTCTGTTTGTAGTTGTGGTTTTGTAGAATTCTGTAGTAGTATCTTTGATTCCTTTCCCTTGCTCTTTGTGTGGTTGCTTTACCGTGAGTTTTGTACTTTTGTGTTTACATGTCACTAAATTTTGTCCTTTCACTTCCAATTTAGGATTCCCTTAAGCATATCTTGTAGGACTGGTCTAGTGGTGATTTCTCATCAGCCTTTGTTTTTCTGAGACAGACCTTACTTATGTTTCTTTCATGAGAGTTAATTTTGCTAGATATAAAATTCTTTGCTGGTTATTATTAATTTTTTGTTTCAGCAGTTTGGATATGTTGCCCCATCCTCTTATGACCTGAGGGTCTCCACTGAGAACTTCAATGTTGGCCTGATGGGTTTATTTTGTAAGTAACTGGATGCTTTTCTCTTGCTGATTATAGAATTTGTTCTTCCACTTTGACTTTAGACAGTCCGATTATAACGTGACATGATGAAGCCGTTTTTACACTGCCTATTCCTGGGGATCATGAGTGTGATGGTTAATACTGAGTGTCAACTTGATTGGATTGAAGAATGCAAAGTATTGATCCTGGATGTGTCTGTGAGGGTGTTGCCAAAGGAGATTAATGTTTGAGTCAGTGGACTGGGAAAGGCAGACCTACCTTTCATCTGGTGGATGCAATCTAATCAGTTGCCAGTGTGGCCAGAATGTAAAGCAGGCAGAAAAATGTGAAAGGACTAGACTGGCTTAGCCTCCCAGCCTACATCTTTCTCCCACGCTGGATGCTTCCTGCATTCAAACACTGGACTCCAAGTTCTTCAGCTTTGGTACTCAAACTGGCTTCTTTGCTCCTCAGCTAGCAGACAGCCTGGCTGAGTGGGGCCTTGTGATCATGTGAGTTAATACTCCTTAATAAACTCCTATATATATATGTATATACATTGATGTGAGTTAATACTCCTTAATAAATTCCCCTATATATCTAAAATGTACATATATATTCATATACAATGAATATATATGTGAATGAATATATATAATGAATATATGTGTGTGTGTATATATACACAGAGGAGTTCATTAAGGACTCACATGATCACAAGTTTAATACTTTTATTAAAATATAAATATATGTGTGTGTGTGTGTGTGTGTGTATGTGTGTGTGTGTGTATCCTATTACTTCTGTTCCTTTGGAGAGTCCTGACTAATATGATGAGCATCCTGTGTCTGGATGTCTAAATCTGTTGCTAAACTTGGAAGTTTTCATCTATTATTTAACTAAATAGATTGTATAAAGTTTTTGATCTCTCTTCACCCTGTGTAATACTGAAAATTAATAAATTCAGTCATTTTATGTGGTCCCAAATGTCTCAAGGCTGTGTTCATTCCTTTTTATTCTTTCTTTTTTAACTGTGTCTGACTGGATGATTTCAAAACACTTGTTTTCAAGTTCTGAAATTCTTTCTTCTGCTTGGTCTAGTCTATTGTCAAAGCTTTCAAATGAGTTTTGTGTTTCCCTCAGTGAACTTTTTAGTTCTAGAATTTCTGGTGCTTTGTTTTATTTTTATATCTATCTCCTTGGTAAATGTATTCCTCATATCTTGATTTTCTGAGTTCTTTGTATTGGCTTTCAGATTTCTATTGCATCTCATTGAGCTTCATTATAATCAATACTTTGAATTCTTTATCCGGGATTCTGAAGATTTTTTTTGGCTAAGCTCTGTTGTTGGAGAAGTATTGTGTTCTTTTTGGGGTGTCATATTACCTTGCTTTTTATGTGTTCTGTCTTTACATTTATTGATTTGTGTAATCTTATGTAATTGTCACTTTTTATTTCTGAATTTACTTTTGTTCAGGGCAGGGATTTTTCCTGAAGATGTGACTGTAATTTTGGGTGGGAAGGGTTTTTTAGTTTTGCTTCTGGGTGCATATGGTAGGAAAATCTCGCTATAATTTCTTTGGCTATAGTGACATCAGTCATCTCAGTGTGTTAGGTTTGATTATTGGTGGAGGCTATGGTAGAGTTAGACTGGTGTCTGGGCTCATCTTCAGGTTTCAGTCATAGCAGTGGTGGCCTAGCATGACTGTCCCTGTGCCTTGTGGTGGTATATGCAAGCAATTGTGTTAGAAGTTCTAGGCAGGCTGATTTCTGGACCTCTGGGTGGCTTTCTTGGGTGCCAAGTTTAGTACAATGCACTAGGAAAATAAGTGAGCTCTTGAGCTCCTGGGCAGCTGGCATAGCATGGGTGAAGGCTATAGCAGTGGTGGTGAAATGCTGGCAATGGGCTCTGTGGGCCAGTCTCCAGGCCAGTAGAGGTGTTTGGATGTAGGAGCCCATTGAGGTGCTGGCTATGGGTTGTTTATGTTCAATTTTAGTTCCCCAGGAGGAGTACTCAGTTGTCCCAGGTGGTGGATTGTGCTGCGGAACCCCTAGTGCCCTGGATCCCATACTCTGTCTCAGTGGGGATGAAGCTGGGTGGAACTGGCTTGTGCCCAGGCCCCCCAAAGTCAAGTACCTGCATTAGCCATGACAGGTGGGGATGGCTCAATTGTTCAGGCCCTGGAAGACCACTTGACTGAGGGGTTGGCACCACTGTACTGAGGTCTTTCCATGGTGAGAGTGGAGAGGGTTTCAGCAGTCACAGCTTCTGCTGGTAGGTGGGGGACAGTGTTTTCATCCCACCCCAGACCTGGTGGAGCTTATTCGACTATCCCAGCCGTCACAGACAACCTGGAGGTTCCATGAGACCTACAAGTTTGCACCAAGTTTGTAACTCTGTCCCAAGCTATAGGAACTACTACCCAGCTCAAGACTAAGCTTCCATTGCAAATCTCATCCTGCTCAAGTCCTGAGGGCAACTGCCAGTGGCCACAGCTCACACCATGCTTACTTCTCAATACTGGTTCCAGAATCCCTCTGCCATCATTCCATAAGCAGTAGCCTCAGTTTTCCTATGCCTAGGACTGAGACTGCTGGTTCCCAAGACCATGCACAATTTGTTGAGAGTGAGGACTGAGTATAGTGTCTTACTCTGACCACTTACATTCAAGAAGGGTGTGAAACACAAGGTATGTTCTCCCTGGAGCAATTATTTTATCTCAGTCTTCTGGTCACTCCTAAGTTAGATTCAGGGTTTGGGAGGGTCATGATGCTCTCTTGTGTCCTCAATTGTACCAGGGAAAAAGTGAACCACAGACAAACACTCATTCACTCTCTCCTGCATTGAGAGTCATTCCTGCTTTCTGGCTGGTCCCAGTCACACAGGCTGCTTATTTTTTGCCTCCTTCCTAATTTTTAGAGTTTTCTGTCACTTTGCTGTTGAACTCTCATGTTCCTCCTTGGACAATGTATTAAAAGTGTGATTGTCTACACATTAATTTGCTTCTTCTAAGTGAATGGGGTGTGCTTGAAATACTTCCAGTTGGCCATTTTGGGAAAAAAAAAAGAAATGTTATTTCATACTCACTAAGATGCCTATAATCAACACTGGAAAATATCAAGCATTGCAAGAATTTGGAGAAATTAGCATCTTCAGACAATGGTAGTAGGAATGTAAAATGGTACAGCCACTTCTGAAACCTGTTTAGCAGCTCCTCAAAAAGCTATAAATCATTACTATATAACACAGTAATTATATACTTAAATATTTATTCAAGATAAATGAACATATTTTCACACAAAAACTTGTACACAGATGTTCATAGGAGTACTATTTGTAATAGACAAGTTGGAAATAACCCAAAAGTTCATCAGCTGATGAATGGATAGACAATATCTGCAATAGCTATATAAAGGACTATGATTCAGCCATAGAAAGAAGCAGGTATGAATATATGATGTAGGTGAACCTTAAAAAGCATATTGCTAAGTGAAAGAAGCCGGAACTAAAGGTCAGATACTGTTTGTTAACATTTATGCTAAATGTCCAAAATAAGAAAATCTGTAGAGACAGAAAGTAGGGTATTGGTTCCCAGGAACTTGGTGAAACAGGAAATGGGGAATGGCCCATTCAATATGAAATGGGGATAATGGATATGGGGTTTCTTCGGGAGGGTGATGAAAATGTTCTGAAATCAGATAGCAGTGACATTTGCACAAGCTTTTGAATATACTATAAACCTCTGAATGCCACACTTTCAAAGGATAAATTTTATGACATGTGAATTACATCACAGCTTTTAACACACTGCAAAGGAGGTTTGAACAGGCCAAAATAAAAATTACAGGAAATGTATAATCAAACAAGCATTTTTATTTCTACTCTTTATTGAAGCTCTCAAAAATGATAAAAAAAAATTTAGTTAAAATCTCAGTAGGTTAATAGCATGGTATGTGAATTATATCTCAATAAAACAGCTTTCAAAAGCATAAACATATCAAAATTAAGAGACCAGAAGAAATAATATTGGATGACTTTTGTCAACACATTTTTGAAGGTTGGAAATCTGGAAAACGACTGGCAACCAAGTCAACAGAACCAAGAAATTTGAAGTCTAAAGACTTGCAGAAGGGAATGCTAATATAAATATGCTGATTCATGCCACGGACCATAGGAAATGATTTTTTAAAATGAAAACATTCCAGTTATCTAAAAGACATTGATGAGCCTTGACACTGAATGTAGGATAATTTGTTAGCTGTTGGTATAGAGGACCAGTCAGAGTTTTAAGTAACTGTCCATACCCTAGCAGAGACCAGCATTTATTCTCTGGAGAAATTGGACTGAGAAGAAGCTCTAGACATAAGTCAGTGAAGAGAGTGAGTGAGAATGAGGCACTATGCCAACAACAGGGAGATAAAGAAACATTTTACGTAATGAAAGGTGACAACCCCCTGCCCATTCCTAATCTTCAACCCCCTGCCCATCCCTAATCTTCTGCTCCGCTACCAGATTGCTAGAAGGCTTGCTAACTATCCTCAGGTAAACAATTAAAGGATTTCTCCTTGGAAAGCATTCTAGAATAAGAAAGAATGCCTCCTGGTACTTACATTTAGGTATTCCATGTGATTATTAATTTTATGTATCAACCTGGCTGGGCCTCCATGCCCAGATATTTTGCCAAACATCATTCTGGATGTTTCTGTGAGGGTGTTTTACATGGACTAACATTTACATCTGTGAACTTTGAGCAGAGCAGATGTCTTTCCATATTATCAGTAGGGGCCTCATCCAATCAGTTGAAGGCCCCTCAAAGGACAAAAGACTGACCTCTCCCGAATAAGAAAGAATTCTACCAGCAAGATGATCTTCAGATGTTTTTCCTCTTCAGTCTAGGGCTCATCACATTCTTTCTGTCTCTGCACACTTCAGACTGGTTTGATACAAATATCAATTTTTTTACAACTAAAGCCTAGATCACACTCAGACCGTTTGATTTGGGAAAGCTGACTTAGGTAATGTGACCTAGAATCTTGACAAACAGATATTTGTCCTAATCAAAGATTTATTTTAATAATTGCTTCACATTCAATATTTACTGTGTTAAATGTAGTAGTCCAGTACTGCTCCTATATATGAGTATTTACATATGATATTAATATGAAACTTATGATATATATTGATTAAAATATTAACTATATATGAAATTAATATGAAATTTGATGTATGTTAATTTCATATATAAATACTCATATATAGGAGCAGTACTGGAATAGTATATATATATGAAATCTATATACTATTCATACATATTCATATATTTCATATAATAATATATAAAATATTAATTTAATTGTGTTGAATCTGGATATGCATATATGTCAAGCTTTCTTAGAGTTTGATGTGGTATTGTCACATCTTTGGAGTGTTGTATACCTTGGAATTCCAGAGCAAAGAAGCAATAGGCACCTTCTTTGAAAGGCTGAGTGACACCTTTGAATAAAAGCAAAACTCCAATGAAATAAAAATAAGCAAAAGTATAAAATGCCATACAAATATGTAAAAGGAAAATAAATCTGGGACCCCAAAATCAGTAAACCTAGGGGAAAGTCAAGCAGGGAACCATGTCAGGTAAACCTGCCTCCCATTTTATCCCTAAATAAGATAGCTACAAAGATAAAAAAGCTACAGACCTCCTTCACAATTTGCCCTCAAGGAAATTCCTTGAGGGCCTGAAGATCTTTACCCTAAGCCAGTTCTGTTGAATTTCACCTGCAATGTAAACTGATAGCTTATCTTTACAGGTGCAGGACAGAAAGTTATTCCTCTGCTCACCTGGGACAAATGCATATCTAATTGCTTCCTCTACCGTATTGTTTACGTAAAAATGCAGATTCACTGAGCTAGACTAAATTGAGTATTGAGCGAAAGGCTGATCAGGACTCAAAAGAATCCAAACTTTTGTATCTTATCTATCTATGACCCAGAAACCCCCTCACCCTTGGAGTTGTCCCTCTTTTCTGGACCTAACCAATGTACACGTTACACATACTCATTTATGTCTCATGTCTCCCTAAAATGTATAAAAGCAAGCTGTACCCCGATTACATTGCAGACATGTCATCAGAACCTCCTGAGGCTGTGTCATTGGAAAGATAAACTTTCTAAATTGATTGAGATTGGTCTTAGGTATTTGGGGTTCACAATTATAAGAATTTTTTTTTTTCAACTGCTTTGGTGATAGGGGGTAAAATTAATGATTTTAATATAAAATTATAATCCTTCAGATTGTATAATTCCTCTGTGATCAATTTCATCTTCCTTCCAAACAAAGCACCTTGATATAAAAACTGTGAATTATTAGGTAAAGGAAGACAGAAGCACAAGTGTAATTTGGACGTAAAATAACCAAAGCAGTGAATTTGCCAAGCAAAGAAAAGAAAAGCAGAAATGCCTTACAGTGGAATTTCAGACTAACTCAGCTTCAAGGGATAATGACCCTTGAGCAACTCTTAACAGGAAGTCACAAAGTCAGATTGTGAAATCCAGAGAGCTCAGAGGAATTCTAGAATTGGCAGCCAGTTGGATGGCCTCATACCTGCCCTGGTTATATTCTAAGAGCTCTGATTCTGTAGATGAAAGAAAGAACCAGAAATCTCTGGACTGTGACAATCCTTCAAGTGAAGTGAGTAACAATAGTGGTTTGTTTCAGAACAGAGCCCACTCTGAGCCGCGGACTACAAAGGGAAAGTTGGAAGAAAATATATAGAATATCAGAGTGTCAGCCATCTTATTCACAGGGATATCAGAGTGTCAGCCATCTTATTCACAGGGATACTATTTAAGACAGTAGCCATTAGCTATAGGTGGCTATTTAAATTTAAATGCCTTAAAAATAAATAAAATTAAAGATGCAGTCCCTTAGTTGCACTTACCATATTTTAGTGCCCTGTGGCTGACATACTAGACAGTACAGATATGGGGTGTTTCAATTGTCTGGGCAGTCTTGACACTCAAAGCGTGGTCTACAAATCAGCAGCATTGGCTTCACATAGACATTTTAAGAAATGCAGAAACTCAGGCCCTATTGCATCTTCATGTGAGCTGTGTGCACATTAAAGTGTAAGGAGTACTGGCCTAAGGCTCATTCCAGAACTCTAGTCATTGAAAGATATACCAAATGCAAATCAGAAAGCTGAGACAGAAAGCTGACTCGATAGATTGTACAAGAACTCTCTATGAGCCCATTTTCCCCAGGGTTCATCCAAATGACTTTAAATGCCTGGTTTATGGTTGTACAACTATTTTCAAACGCTTTTCATGGAGCTAAAATCATGAACATTCTGCTTTGGTCCAGGTTGTCTAGGTAACATATATGTGTAACATATATACAAACAACATTTATCAAGCACTTACTATTTGACACTAAATTGGGCAGTTAATAGGCATTTTAAAAATGATTTCATGTAAGTGATTTTCAAACAAGTTCCTTTAGAATCAGTTTTTACTGATGATATAATTGATCCTCAACAAGGACAAAAATCATGCCCAAGAACACACGGTTAATAAATGATAGAACCGCATTTGTACAAAAGTAGCTCTGTGTTTTTATTTTATTTTTCCAATCCACAGAGTTAGAAGATGTGTTATTATTTTTGTTCAGGGCCTAGACTTCCTAGCCATAATTATTACTGTAGTAGAAATTAAACAAAACATTTGAGATTCATTACTAAGAGAATATGAATGAGAAAAAGTTTGTGCCTGGACTCAGCAGTGACGAAAAGTTTCCTCAAAAGTTTTAGTCTTCCAAAGAGGCTCTAATTGGCATTAGCAGAGATTGTGCCCTGGAAGTGACTTTCAGTTTTCATCTCTGTGAATTTGGAAATCTGAATTTCAATTACTTTCTTACTTAACGAAGGTTTATCTTTCTTCATTGCTGCAAAAGCAGCAAATGAAGCTGGTGTTTTGCAGGTGATTTTTTTTTTTTTTCCATTTTTAAGCGAACTTGGTGGAATTTTTTTTTTTTTTTTAAAAGAAGCTATAGAGAAAAAAGAAAACATAATGAAGATTAGCCATGAAATTCTCATTACGCATAGAATAAGTCCATTTATACTTCTGTTACAGGAAGGCGGTCCTGATCCAGACCCCAAGAGAAGGTTCTTGGATCTTCTGCAAGGAAGAATTCAGAGCGAGTCTGCAGTGTGAAGTGAGAGCAAGTTTATTAAGAAAGTGAAGGAATAAAAGAAAGGCTACTCCACAGACAGAGCAGCCCTGAGGGCTGCTGGTTGCCCATTTTTATGGTTATTTTTGATGATATGCTAAACAAGGGGTGGATTATTCAGGCCTCCGCCTCCCCGTTTTAGACCATATAGGGTAACTCCTGACGTTGCCATGGCATTTGTGCTCTGTTATGGTGCTGGTGGGTGTGTAGTAGTGAAGACAACCAAAGGTCACTCTCGTCGCCGTTTTGGTTTTGGTGAGTTTTGGCCGGCTCCTTTACCTCAACCTGTTTTATAGCAAGGTCTTTATGACCTGTATTTACTGCTGACCTCCTATCTCATCCTGTGACTTAGAGTGCCTTAACCTGGGAATGCAGCCCAGTAGGTCTCAGCCTCATTCTACCCAGATCCTATTTAAGATGGAGTTGCTCTGATTCGCACGCCTCTGACAGCTCTTTGCCCTCAACTATGTACTTATTTTTTCTATCTTAAACTTTTGAATATTTATTTCATCCATTCTAAGTTGGTTTATATTTTATAATATATTCTAAATATCTACTTAATACTTTAAATGTAAAAGCATGATTTTTAACAAAATATTCTAATAGATGCTAGTGCACAATATTTTTGTATTTTATGTTAGAAACTTAATTTCAGAAATTATCATTTGTCCATTTATTAATAGATTTGAACAAGTGACTCAGATAATTAAGTATTTTTAGCCTAAGGAACAGAAGTTTAAATATTTAATGACTTTCATGTGGATAATTTTTTTGCAGCATCAAGATGTAGATCTAGGGTGAGTGAATGATTAAACAACACTAGTAACAAATTCTAAAGCAATAATTTCTATGTATTTATTTATTTATTGAGACAGACTATTGCTCTGTCACCCAGGCTGGAATGCAGTTGTGCCATCTCAGCTCACTGCAACATCTGCCTCCCGGGTTCAAGCTATTCTCCTGCCTCAGCCTCCTGAGTAGCTGGGACTACAGGCGTATGCCACCACCCCTGGCTAATTTTTTTGTATTTTTAGTAGAGATGGGGTTTCACCATGTTAGCCAGGCTGATCTCGATCTCCTGACCTTGTGATCTGCCCGCCTCAGCCTCCCATAGTGCTGGGATTACAGGCGTGAGCCACCGCGCCCAGCCTAAAGCAATAATTTCTAATAATACACTCTTTAAAAAAGTTAATCTCAAAATAATAAGTTTAAAACAAATGAGAAATTCAGATGCTGGATTGTAGGTGAGCTGGTCACTTCCTGGGATAACTCATTCATTCCTTATTCAGAGCGAAATGTTCTGGGTTGATGAAGGGAGAACTGACATTCTGAAAGCGATGCCAAGGGCAGGGGTTTTGGGGTGAAGATCAAAGCAGCACTGAGTGTTCTTCCTTCTTGCAGTTTGTGTTTCTTTCCTCTCCAGCTGAGGCTATGATAAGGTAGACTAAAGATTACTTTAGTAATCTTGTTGGTGCTCTTAAACTTAGAAGGTAAACCAGTGGGCACAGTTTAGCCTGTTGCAAGGTACAAGTTCAAAATACCAAAACCTATTTTCTTTCTAGGCACTAACAATAATAAAACAGAAGTTGAAATTTTGAAAAGTAATACTAAAAGTACTCAGGGTTAAATCTGCCACAAGGGATGCAAAGGCTACATAGTGGAAACTACACAACATTGCTGAGACAAATTAAAGACCTAAGTAAAGGACAGATGTATTCATGGCCAAAGGATTCAATAATTTTAACATGACGAATGTTCCATAGAGTCAATGTAACTCAATCAAAATCTTAGTAGGCTTTTCTTGGAAAATTTAACAAGCTCATTTTAAAATTC
Source organism: Piliocolobus tephrosceles (assembly GCF_002776525.5). Classification (NCBI taxonomy): domain Eukaryota; kingdom Metazoa; phylum Chordata; class Mammalia; order Primates; family Cercopithecidae; genus Piliocolobus; species Piliocolobus tephrosceles. The sequence goes on along the minus strand of NC_045434.1, from coordinate 9,322,621 downwards.
ATGTGGACTTATGATAAACCTATATTAACAAGGCAATGTGGCATTTGTATTGAGAGAGATTAATAAAATAATGAAGTCCAGAAATGAACCCCACATATATATCATATAATTTTTTTGGACAAGGTTCAGAGGCAATTCAGTGGAGAAAGAACGATGTTTTCAGGTAATGTTGCTGGAAATCTTGGGTCCATCCATCCATACACACACAAAATTTAACACCTTCAATTTATACCTAGCAACATACACAAAAAATATCTCAAAATAGATCACAGAGTTAAATATAAAACCTAAAATTACAAAATTTCTAAAAGAAAACCAGTAAAATCTACATAATCTTGGGTTAGGCAAAGAATTCTTAGATATAACACCAAAAGTACAAACTATAAAAGTAAAATTGATAAATTGGATGAAATCAAAATTAAACAAATTTGCTCATTCAATGATACTGCTAAGGAAATAAAAAGCGAAGTCACAGTGAGAAAATTTCTGCAAATCATATATCTGATAAGGAAATTTTGTATCCAGAACATATAAAGAAATCCTAAAATTGAGAAGGAAGAAAACTCAGATTTTTAAATGGTCAAACTATTTAAACAGATATGTTATCCAAGAGGTATAATCATGGCAACTAAGCGCATGAAAAGATGCTTAACATTATTTGTTAGTAGAAAAATACAAATTAAAATCACAGTGAGATACTACTGAGACAGCCAAGGATAAAAGCGTCCCTGGAGAACCTCTGACTGGCCTGGGCCCTGGGAGGAATGCGCACTGAGGTGGAGTCTGGGGAAGTTCGCGCACGTTGCACAGGGGAGGAACCTGGCCTCTCCTCTTCCGGAATGGAACGAGGGATTCAATCTACGAGGCTGGAAGCATATACTAGCAGAACTTTTCCTCTTCTGAGAGTCCCTCTTTTCCTTCTTTTTTCCTTTTTGCCCAATAAATTCCATTTTTCTTACCCTTCAAATGGTCTGCGAGCCTAATTTTTCATGGTTGTATGACAAGGACCCCTTCTTTAGCTGAATGAAGGAAAAGTCCTACAACACTGTAACACATCTGTTCGAACGGCTAAAATTAAAAGGAATGGCCTTATCAATATTCATTAGGATGTAGAGAAGCTAGAAATCTCAAACAGTGCTCATGGGAATATGAAAAGGTGCAAGCAATTTGAAAAGGAGTTTGAAAGTTTCTTAAAAAGTTATGTATGTAGCTATCATATAACCCAATGATTCCTGGACGTTTATCCAAGAGAAATGAAAGCATATGTCCATTTAAAGGTGTTTACCTGAGTGCTCAGGCAGCTTTTTTGGTAATAACCCGAACTGGAAACAGCCCAAATGTCGGTCAAAAAGTGAATGGATAACAAATTGTGATATATAGACAAGATAGAATATTATTAAGGAATAAAAAGAATAAATTCTTATTGATAAAATGCAACAGCAGGGATAAATTTTAAAATGGTGAGTTGAATGAAAGACACACAAAAAAATCCTAAGATTCAATGTATTTAACAATCTAGGAAATGCAAACTACGTTGTAGTTGCAGAAAGCCGATCGGTGATTGTGAGAAGTTGGGGTGGTGAGAAAGGTGAGAGAGAGGGATTATCAACAGACATGAGAAAGCTTTGGGGGGTGGTTATTATGTTGTATTGAGTGTTCCAGCGGTATTACTGGTGCATTCACGTGTCAAAATTTGCACTGTACATTTTAATGTCTTCAGCCTATTATATAACAATTATACTTTAATAAAGTTATTTAAACAAAAGATCACTTTGACTGAGTGGGTAGGTATAGAGAATAGGCTATTTAGAATCAATGAATTTGAAGATGATGTTCCATATAGGTCAACTAGTCCAAATCTTTATATGACACTTGAATTTTCTGTACAATATCAACAATCACCGGGCTGAATACCACAGGATTGAAGAGACTTACCATCTTCCAGGACAACTCTTAACAACTTTGAGAGTTGTTAGATTTTTTTTTTTTAATACTTGATTGTAATGAGTCAAAATAATGGCCTCTGTGGTATTCACACATGGATCCTTAGCTAACTCTTCAGCATTTCAGGGCTTTCTTAAAAACGTGCAAAATATTTTAAATTTAACCCCTTCAAATGTTTCAGGGAAAAAATCAAGGTTCCATGAATTTTTCTTTTATAGGATAAAAAGCTCTAGATACTTTATTCAGTAAATATTTATTGATCACCTACTATGTTCCAAACTCTATTCATGGTACTGAAAACAGGGTGGTGACAGAAGATGCCATCTCTGACCTCATAAAAGGGAAGAGAAATCTCATGCAATTAATAGCAAAATTTGATGCCATTTAGTACAGTATAGGGGCATGGCACAAACTACAAGATCATGGTACAATGTTTGTAATCTAGTTTAGTCATCAAGGAAGGCCGTCTAGACAATGTTAAGTTTCAACTGAAACTTACAAATAAGTAAAAAGTTATTCATACAAAGATGGGTTTGGAGTGTGTTCCAACCAGACTGGATATCATGCATATCTTATAAAGGAGCCAAAAATGGCCTGATGTGTTACTTTTTCCCTACAGAGTGGGACCCATTAGTTCAAAATCCCACCAGCATCAAACTTAAATTTTACACATCCAGTTGTTTAAGCATAACCCAAATAAGTAGATTTTTAAAGCCATTTAGAGTCTATATGCTTTGCATATTTCATGAAACTATACCCAACATCTCCTAGCTATAGATAAGATAAACCCCTGGCTATAAAAAAACAAAAAACAAAAAAAAACACACAAAACAAAAATAAACCCACTTAAACTACTGCTGCCCTTCTCAGCTGTCTCATCCAGAGACTCGTTCTCTGTGCTGAGAAAAATACCGTTCTGAGTTGTGGCGTTCCTTCTCACTTTCCTCACTGTGTCCTCTAGATGGTTTCATGCTATTAGGGACTGTCTGGGCAAAGAGACAGCTTCTCCTTCACCTTCTGAAGGCTCATGGGAAATCATTGACAAAGGCAGATTTATTGGAGAAAAGGCACACAAATTTATTTGTTCACAGTTTTATGTGGTATGGGAGCCTGGAGAATGGGAGCCTAGAGAAGACTCTACTGTGTAGAGGAAAGTGTTCATTTTTATGCTTAGGTTCAACAAAATATGGACTGTCGTGTAGAAATAGGACTGGACAAAGAAGGAATAATCTAATGCTAGTAGACAGAGTGGGGAAGCACAGCAAGGCCTGTCAGCTTCGGTTCTTCTTGGCCTCTCTGTGCAGCATTCCTTCATTATATGTATGGGACAGGACCCCCTCCGGAATGGGGGTCTTCTAACCTGCAGTCAAACCAGGTGGGTCAAATAATTTCTTTATGGCCAGATTTTAGAAAGAAAGGTGAGAGGAAAGTTAGAGTAATATTTTTAGGTTTTATGTCTGGCTTGGGGGAAAAGAGGTTCTGGTTTCTATGACCTGCTTTGGGGAAGAAAGATGCTTGTTTTTGTGTCTCGCCTTGGGGAAAAATCGCGAGCTACAGACAGGAGGGCAGGAGAATGTCGAAGAGAGCTGCTTCTGAGGCCTTCATTTTGGAGTATTGTTTTCTGATACCCTATAGGACTTCCCCTACATGCACACCTGTCAAAGCACCAACCTAAAATAAAGCTCATCGTGCACTATTGCTACCTAAACATCCTTTCATTTTCCATGATCAGCCCCCAAATTTGTTTTACTCACCACAGACCAAAAGTTCAAATGTGAAAGAAAAAGAAGTGGTGAGCAACTAAAATGAATTTTTAAATCAATATATTATACAAAATAGCTTTTAGTTCTTAAAATATCCTATACTCTCATTTGGGCACACATCATTAGTTTCCACATTGATTTTAGAGAGAGAGTTCCTTGACTGAATGTAGTACACACTTCCAGTTAAACAGGATTGACACTTCCTGTTCTTTAGATACCATTACTTACTCATTGGTGCAAATTTGATTACCAATGTCATTGTCACCTTCTCATGCTAAACAGTCATTGGATTTGCTGTTATCTAAGATTCATGTCTTTTAACACATCTTCCTATTGTGATATTTCTACTGTTCTGTAATTCATGTGATTTTTGCTAAACAGAAGTGTGAAGACTCTGCTTCTCTCTTCTCTCTCTCTACATATATATATATATACACATAAAACTGCAAGCACTTATTGCTAATTAAATATTTATATTACTATCTTCATGTATTTATATATTAATTGTATTGTCCATTTACCACATTATTCTGGTATTCTGGCCAGGTTAATTCCAACTTTAACACTTTATGATTTAATAATTATAGTTTATTATTTTTCTCTACATGTCTAAAAAATTTAATAATCAGTACATACTGATGTTATTATATATTTACTAACATTCACAAAATGAAAAATTCAAATGTTTTATATTAGTTCCTTACAAAGTTAACTTCTTATGAACATACAATGCAGGTGTTCAACAAATGTCAGAAGTAAATTTCATAACCTACTTCTTTAAGCAACACACTTAGCAGCCTAGAACAATATATTATGAATGTTATACCTCACTGCATTGCTTCCAAAATGTATGTCAGTTGCAGATATAGGCCTTGTCATATTGCATGTTTTTCCCATTTATAGCTAAATAACATTGCCCATGCAATGTGTCTACCTTAGGAAAATGTGGAAGTTCAAATATATTTTTTCTAAATAATCACCTGAAATTACTAATTGTTGATTACATTCTCTAAAGAGTCGATTAATTAATTTATTAAATCATCATGAGGTTCATTAAGCCAGAGCTGTGACACAGAATTAAATAAAGAAGTAGCTATGTGCAAATATTTTTTTAAACATTGCAACTATTTTCTCAGTTGCCTTTAATCCATATCCTCTGTCTGTCAGGCTGATTTAAATCTGGTTAAGCTGGTGGTACTTTAATATGCAAAGAAGTTCTGTGTTTTCACAGCAGATCACCCACCAGAACTAGAGTTAAAAATTATTTAAATTTCTCATTAGCTAATTTGAAAGTGACAAAGAAAGAGGGGCCATGGGGTGACAAGTATGAGAAAATAAAAGACATTTACAATAAGGTACAACAATAATGCTATTTCTTTTATAGTGTTTACTATACACCAAGCATGAACAAGGTGTATGTTAATTCTCATAGTAACTAAGTGAAGACACTACTATTATCATCATTTTAGATGAGGTCAATGTCAGATCATAAGCACATGATAGTATTGTACGCAAACCCAAGTTTCTCAACACCAAAGTTCATATGCTCAAAATACACCTCATACCACTCTCATGTAATAAGTCAAGTGGTTAATGATATCATTAACAAATAAGGAGTCTTCAAGATGGGCAAATTGAGAAAAATCTGCAAATGTAACATGAAATATTGCAAAAAATATTATAAGCCACACACTGAAGGTATTCATAAAATAAATCTCTATTTATGTTTGTAGACAAAGTTAATTGAATTTCCACTTCCAGTTAGGATGCAGGAGTACTTGAAAGAATTTCTGCTCCATAGTGGTAGCAAGACAAAAATAGATACAGTAAAATTTATTATCTTTATAAAGCTGTGAAGAGCAGTGGACATAAAGGTGTCTTGAGAACAATTCCAAAGAGAGATAATCACTTCATGGGTGATCAAAGTGCCACTGCCACACTGGGGTCAAGGACCTAGTGTGGGAATAAGTGGGTAACGGACTGGTCCTTCCATAGGCGGAGAGCCTTACGGAGACGTTGTGAAACTAGTCAATATTATAATGACACATTGGAAGATAACAAATTACCAAATAGTCAATATTTTGGTCTGACAATCCTCCCACTGCCCTTTTGAGATGATTGCTGAGTAAAGGCAACGGAACTGAGAGAGAAAAGCAGAAAGTCATGAACCGAAACTACGTGCACTTGCAATTCAAACCCCTCCCAGCTTGAGTTCTGAAAAGAGCAAAGAAATTGGCTGAAGAGAAAAGAGCGACTGCCTAAATCCAATTTGAAACTACAGGTGAACAGAATCAGTTCATGGTTCCAGGCACAGAAATGCAAGTAAAACTCTTCATGGAATCTCAAAACTCATTCCTTAAGAGTACTTGTCCCCAGAGAGAGGAATGGGTTTGAACTCTCTTAAGAAAAATAACATCTCTACTAAAAGATACAAAAAACTAGCTGGGTGTGGTGGCGGGCACCTGTAGTCCCAGCTACTCAGGAGGCTGAGGCAGGAGAATGGCGTGAACCCGGGAGGCGGAGCTTGCAGTGAGCCGAGATAGCGCCACTGCACTCCAGCCTGGGCGACAGAGTGAGACTCCGTTTCAAAAAAAAAAAAAAAAAAAAAAAAAAAAAAAAAAAAAAAAAAGAAAAGAAAAGAAAAATAACAAAAACAAAAACAATAAAATACATTAGAGTTCAATCTGTACTCTTTTTAATGTAAATGCTCAACATTTAGTTAATTTTTTAAAATGATATGCAAGGAATCAGAGAATGTTACCATGATTAAATGGAAAAAAATAGCTGACAGAAACAGAGCAACAGATAACCCAGATATGGGAGTTAGCAGAAAGAAGTTTAAAAGAACTATAATAAGTATATTAAATAATTATGAAAACAAGCAATGAAACAAAAGAAATAAATTGGGAGAAGAGATGGCGAAATATAGAATAGAAAAGAAACTATATAAATGAAACAAAAAACCTAAAAAGTAAAAATACAACATATAAAATGTAAAATATATTTAAAATTAGAAACTTAAAACAGTATAAAACATTTTTCCCCTCCTGTCTTTTGTGAATATTTTGGGCACAGTTTGGACACAGCAGAAAGAGTCAATGACTCTTAAACAGATGGATAGAAATGACCCAAACTGAAGTATAGTGACATATATATACATGTATAGATGTATATATTTTTATATATGAAATACATAAATATATATTTATATTATATAAAATATATAAAAAATATATTATATATAAAATACACACATATAGATGTATTATATGTGTTTATAGATATGTATATGAAAAGACAATGACTGCTAGTAGACAATAAAATAAGACTTTCAGTGTGTGAAAAGGGAAAAATTCCCTGCAATTTTCTTCAATATTCAGCAAAATTCTCTTTCTAAAATAAAGAAATCTTTAGATACTTCAAAGCTGAGAGAATTTATTGGTTCCCAAACCACCCAAAGAATATGCTGCAGGAAGCATTTTTAATGAATGAAGAAATCCCAAAGTATCTTTAAAGAAAAAACAACTAGAAAGGTCAGGAGCATAAGGCCAATCTACAAAATTTAATTGTATTTCTACAGAATAGCAGCACATAGTTGGAAAACGAAATTTTAAAAGTGTTCTATAGTACCAAATACATAAAACATTCAGAATAAATTTACTGAAAGATATGCAAGAACTTGGCAATTAAATATAAAACTCAATGTGAGCGAGGTTAAAGATGATGTAAGTAAATGAAGAGATATGCCATGTTCATGAATTGGAATCAATATTATTAAAATGTTAATTCTCAAATTATTGATTCAATGCCATCTAGATCAAAATCACTGCTTCTTTGTAAAAACTGGCAAGTTTCTTCTATAATATACATGGAATTGAAAAGGATCTGGCATAGCCAAAACAACCTAGAAAAACAAATTTCACTATTTGGTTTCAAGGCAATATACTGTATCATAAGACATTTCTTAATCACAAGGCTTACAATAAGATTACATTAATTTTGACAGCATGATTTTGACAAGAAGATAGGTAAATATATCAATGGAACAAAATAGGGAGTCCTAGGAATTAATGCAATTCAGAAAAATGTCTGAAATAAATGATGTTAGAACAATGACACAATGGACCTTTACATTGTTCAAAAATTAACTGCAAACGAACGATAGACCTGACCATAAAAATTAAACTATAAAGTTACTAAAAGCATAAATAAGGAAACGTTTTCTCATCTTAGGGTAGACACATATTTTGTAGACGTGGCAATAAAAAGTACTAAATATAAAAGAAAGAAACAGTAAATTGAAATCATGCTCATCAAAAGACACCAATTAAGAAGGGAGAGAAAACACATATGGGAAGAAAATATTTATACTTCATTTATTTAACAAAAGACATATTCAACTACATAAAGAAGTCCTACAATTCAGCCTGGTCAACATAGTGAGATTCTGTTTCTATCAAAATAAAAAATAAAAATAAAAATATCCAGGTATGGTGGTGGTGTGGGTAGTTCCAGCTACTGGCGAGGCTGAGGTGGGAAGATGGCTTAAGCCAAGGAATGCAAGGCTGCAGTGAGATATGATCATGCCACGGAGCTCTAGCGTGGGTGACAGAGCAAGACCTTGTCTTTTAAAGAAAAAAAAAAAAAACCACACACAATTTAATAATATAGAACAAATTATTTAATAAAAATTGGCAGAAGACATGAACAGACAATTTCCAAAAGAAGATAGATGGATGGCTAATAAGCACAGATACTCCTTGACTTACGATGGGGCTTCCTTCCAATAAACCCATCATAAGCTGGAAATATTGTAAGTCAAAAATGCATTTAATACATCTAACCTGCTGAACATCGTTGCTTAGCCTGGCCTTCCTTAAATGTGCTCAGAACAGTTCATGAGGTTGCTTAGCCTCATGAGTGCATGTCTGACTGGAAACTGTGGCTCATTGTCTCTGCTCAGCATCCCAAGAGAGTTTCCTACCACGTGTCATGAGCCCAGAAAAATATCAAACTGCAGAATTCAAAGTACGGTTTCTACTGAAAGTATATCTATCACTTTTGCAGTTTCTACTGAACGTGTATCATTTTTGCTCTGTTATAACAAAGTCAGAGAATCATAAGCTAAACCATCCTAAGTAAGGGATCGTCTGTAAATGAAAAGGTGCTGAATATCATCACAAAAACTTAAATCCACAACGACATCCCACTGCATATCCACTAGAATGAAAACAAATAAAAAGCCAGGAAAGGCGCGATGGCTCACGCCTGTAATCCCAGCATTTTGGGAGGCCGAGGCGGGCAGATCACCTGAGGTCAGGAGTTCAAGATCAGCCTGACCAACATGGAGAAACCCCATCTCTACTAAAAATACAAAATTAGCCGGGCGTGGTGGTCCATGTCTGTAATCCCAGCTACTCGGTAGGCTGAGGCAGGAGAATCACTTGAACCCAGGAGACAAAGTTGCAGAGAACTGAAATTGCACCTTTGGACTGCAGCCTGGGAAACAAGAGCGAAACTCCACCTCAAAAAAAAAAAAAAAAAAAAAAGCCAGAAAACCTTTTTTATTAAAAAAATTTCATAAAGGTATGAGTCAAGGAGAATGCTCACATACGTCAAGAGGGAGTGTAAAATAGTGTCAACACTTCGGAAAACTGATAGGCAATTTTATATAAAGTTAAACATATAATGGATCTTACCAGTTCCTCTTTAGGTATAAACATGAAAGATATGAAAGCATGTGATCACTCAAAAACACAAATACAAAAGTGTTAATAGCAGAAAATATCTGTCACCAAAAAAATGGAGAGTCAATATAGTTTTATATATTGCTGAGTAGAATATTCTACTCAGAAATATAAAAGAATAAATAATTTATGTTCACAAAGCATGGATAAATCTTAAAAACATCATGTTGGAAAAATAAGACAAAACAAAAGCATATACTATATCATTCTGCTTACATGGAATTCAATAAAGCAGAATTAAACTATCATGCCAGAAATCAAAGTAACGTTTACTCCAGGGGGAGTTTGAGCATTGATTGAAACGAGGCACAAATATTATGTCTGGGGTGATAGAACCATTCTGTTTTTTGATTAAGGTTTTAGTTACATGGGCATACACATTTTTTAACATTCATCAAACTGTACCCTTAAGATTTACATACTACACTTTAAATAAATTATACCTTAATTTAAAAATGCCTAACGGGTACTTGAATGAGGGAAAAATGAAAGACATGCAGATCACAAAAACCAAGACAGTCTCTTTAGAAAATATCCAGGATTAGTCAAATCTTGTTTTTTATTATGTCTATTCCAGCCTTCTTGTTTAAAACTAATTTGGAAAATATAAACAGTAGGTTAGCAGATTATGGGAAGCCTTTTTTATTTTTAAGTAAGAATACAAAGGTATTCTTATATTTTGCCTTACTATAAAACTCCCCAAACTATATTTGTGATAACTAAGCTTTCCTTGCAGGTTCAGGATCCATTATACTTCCTGAGTAGTGGAAATTTTGGTTCTTCAAGGATCTCAGTGTCAACATTTTTCAGTATCTGACCCTGGTTTGCACTGATGTTTATAGTTTGCTTATTTGTCTATGACCAATAAGATTCACCCCTTATCTTGTACTCTCAATTGCTAAAAGATTACCCAATTTATAAGTGACTCAATTGATATTCCCTGCCTGGTCCTCAAATTTCATCAGGACTGAAATTCTTTCTCCACAGATTATTCAAAAACTGCTTATTATGAGTTTACTATGTGCCAGATACTATATGGTAGGCACTGAATATATTGCAGAGATGAAGGAACAAACACTTTCTAATTCTTCTGGGAATTAGAATTGTGCCTTTGAATACAGTGAGCGAATATCTGTTTGAGTACTTTATTATGCATTACAGACACATGAAAAAAATGCAGTATGTCCTAATGCAGTGAAAATTGTAAAATCAAAATTAACATTTATTTAAATATTTATATAATGAAATGCTGTTACCTATACTCATCAACTTAACATTCACTAAAACCTAATTAAATCTGTTAGGATTTTGTCATTTCAACTTTTACATTACAAAAATCCTCAGGCTTATGGTATAATCACAGACAGCATATAGCCAATTGTATATTAAAGATATTCATTCATATTTTTGAAATCATATGTTCTTTTAAAACTTGGATAGAAAATAGTTTATTACAGAATCCAGATATCTTTTAATATGTCTGATATCATATATTCGTTGGGGTGGGTGAGGCTGAACAACAAATGGACTCAGAAATATAATAGGTCAACAAATTGAAAGTTTTTAATGTTCACCTATGTAACAATCTATGGGAGTTCCAGGTAAGTCGACTTTGGGGCTGGTAGAGCGGTTGAGTCTATGTGCTGCTTTATTTCCTAGAGTCGAACAGGAAAAATTACATAAGTCATGCTTGTGGGTGTTCCTTGTGGCATGTATTGCTTTGGCCCACCTTATTTCATCTACAGCTCAATTATATGGCCTCTTATAGGTTAAGATGTGGAGACTAGCAATAAAAAGGAGTGTGGTAACGAGCTAATCCATCTTTTGGTCTGGGAGTGCCTTAGAGAAAATGAAAGTTATAAGATTACTGCTTGTTAACACTGCTTTTTATTTTTATTTTTATTTTATTTTATTTTATTTTAATTTAATTTTATTTTTTGAGACAGGGTCTCACTCTGTCACCCCAGGCTGAAGTGCAGTGGTTTGATCTTGGTTCACTGAAGCCTCCACCTCCCAGGTTCACACGATTCTCCTGCCTCAGCCACCCAAGTAGGTGGGATTACAGGTGTGTGCCACCACGCCCAGCTAATTTTTGTATTTTTAGTAGAGATGGGGTTTTGCCATGTTACCCAGGCTGGTCTCGAACTCCTGAGCTCAAAAAACCACCTGCCTCAGCCTTTCAAAGTGCTGGGATTACAGGCATGAGCCACCGTGTCTGACCACCACTGCTTTTTAAATAATAAATTTGCTTATTATCTACTACCTAAAACAGAAATTTTTACAAACCTGTAAAAATTGGTTCCAATATAATTTTACTTTAACTGAATGATTACAATGAATACTTCTTTTATAACATAGATTTTTTTTCAGACCCTTTTTACAACAAAAGTACCTGATTGCTTTGTTCTCCTTGTTGAAAAAGAACCAAAAAAGTAAATTTATTCTAAACCTTTTCTTTATACTTTAATAATTTAAGTATCTCCCACAACACTTTATGAACCAGATTAATCCACTAAAATCACGCGTGTATAAAATATATAAGATGGCATTTTATACATACTTTTCCTCCTTAGACTCTAGCACACGGTCCTATGACCATATCAGTAATTCTGAGATGTTTGTTGAGTTAGTTAGAATTGCTTTGATTGAAAAAGAGCAAGTTGTATGGTAGCTTCAAGAATTTTGTGTAATAGAATTACTCAGAAATCTTGTTGGTCATTCAGTGTCCATTTTCCAGGAAGATCAAATGTTACTTTTACTACCTGATCCCATTATTGCTTGTTGTTTATCATATACCGGGCACAGTATTAGGTAATTTGAGGATTACAGAGGTTTTCAAGACACTGTTCCTTGTCCTCAAGGAGTTCACTGCAGAAATAAGGAAGAATGCTGTGATTGTGACAGTGAATTCATATTAGGACAAGTCAAGGATTTCTCCTTGTACTATTGATTTGTTTTTCTAAGACCAGCCGAGTGGGCACAAAAGAACCAGCGAGTAGGCAAGGCTAAAAGCAAAACTGCAAATTTATTCTTTGGTCATCTAGCTTCAGGGACCTGAGCTGGGGTGGGTGTTTCTAATACAGTCCCCACAAGAGTGGGGGCTGAGAAAGCCCGCCCCCGGCGCATCTGCTGGGAGCGACTTTTCTAGGAGTGGAAGGGCAATAGGCGGGGCACGGGCATGTCGGGGGAGGTGGGGCGCTCCGCAGGTGCCACCAGGTAAATCTTGGTCTCCTCGGATTGACATCACCTGGTGCATGCCTGATTAATCTGCACCTTCCCGGGCGTCAGCTGCATTCTCGCACACACGGGAAGAGTTGGTGGTGAAGAAGAACCCGGAAGTGCACCATCCTGCCTCCGTTCCTCCAAACAGTTAATTACGTACAAGGCTTTTGGGCCTTAAGCTCTCCTCCCTATACTCCTCCTTCTCTCCACCCCCTCCCTTCCTGCCCAGACTCCTCCTTCCTCCTCCTTATCTACTAGTAATCCACTCGGTCCCATTCCTCCTTCGGGGGCCCCCAACTGGCTGTCTTGAGTCCTCTAGCTCTGCCCACACCCTCCTACAGTGTTAGCACCTTTGCGAGAGGTGGCTGGGGCGGAGGGGGTAGTCAGAGTACATGTCCCTTTTTCATTGGCCAATCTTTCCAAAATTGAGAAGCGTTTAGGTGATTTCTCAGCTAATCCTACCATATACATAAAGGAATTTAGACACCTTTGTCAGGCCTATGACTTAACTTGGCATGACCTCCAGGTTATCCTAACCTCTACGCTAAACTGACTGAGGTTCTAACCCAGTATACCCGGTTAGATCCGGCCTCCCCCACAGGGGCCACCATTTTGGCATCTTATTTCATTTCTCAATCAGCTCCTGACATTCGTAAAAAAAAAAAAAAAAAAAAAAAAAAAAAAAAAAAAAAAACTTCAAAAGGTAGAGGATGGTCCTCAGACACCAATACAAGACCTAGTTAAATTAGCCTTTAAGGTCTATAACTCCAGAGAGGAGACGGCAAGCTCGCCTTGAACAGAAGGTTCAGCTCCTAGCAGCGGCTTTACAGCCCAGTCGTAACCCCAGGCCAGAGAGCACACACCCCACAGACTCCAAGTCTGCAAAAAGAGCCTGCTATATAAGTGAGGCAAGGCAGGACACTATGCCAACAGGTGTCCCCAGGGTCCCCGAGCCCCAACGAAGCCTTGCTATAAGTGCAAGGCATCAGGACATTAGGCCAGTGAATGTCCTAAACTTCGTCCACCAGCAACCCCCTGCCCTGCTTGCCAGGAGGGAGGACACTGGAAGTCTGATTGCCCCACCCTGAGAACAGGTGTTGCGTCTCCACGTGACCCCCTTTCCCAGGATCCTGGGAGCTCCTTCCAGCTCCTACATCTGGATGACGACAACTGAAGGTGCCGAGACTCGGGGACCCCCATCACCCTCGCCGAGCCGCGGGTAACTCTCCTGGTAGTGGGTAAGACAATTAATTTTTTAATCAACAGCGAGGCTACCTATTCTGTTTTGCCGTCCTTCTCTGGACCTAGTCTTCCATCCAATATCCCTGTAGTAGGAGTAAGTGGAAAGCCATCCACTCCACGAAAAACTCCACTCCTTAACTGCTGCCTGGCCAACAACTATTTTGCACACTCGTTCCTCATGCCCAGCTAAAAAGGGCCCCTACCGAAAGCAATCAGTGGAAATCAGTTTGGCTTTCCCCCACTCCCCTCAAACTTACTAAATTTTCTTAACTATCTCATACTCCCCAACCTTGCCAGGACCATCCTTCTGGGTTTTGCCCATATTCCAACAAATGCTTCCATTCCTCATTCCTATACTAATACTGTGCCTTATTTTATTCTTCATCCATACGTCCAAATACCAACCATGGGCCCCGACCTTAACGACGCCCCTTAACAGCAGGAAGTAGCCAGACAGACCAAGGTGCCCCTTTATCACTATTATCAATAAAAGGTTGGACTATTTGGACTAACGGAGGCAGGATGGTGCACTTCCGGGTTCTTCTTCACCACCAACTCTTCCCGTGTGTGCGAGAATGCAGCTGACGCCAGGGAAGGTGCAGATTAATCAGGCATGCACCAGGTGATGTCAATCCGAGGAGACCAAGATTTACCTGGTGGCACCTGCGGAGTGACATGCCCGTGCCCCGCCTATTGCCCTTCCACTCCTAGAAAAGTCGCTCCCAGCAGATGCGCCAGGGGCGGGCTTTCTCAGCCCCCACTCTTGTCGGGACTGTATTAGAAACACCCCCCTCCTTCCCCCAGCTCCGGTCCCTGAAGCTACATGACCAAAGAATAAATTTGCAGTTTTGCTTTTAGTCTTGCCTACTCGCTGGTTCTTTTGTGCCCACTCTGGTGGTCTTAGAAAAACAAATCACTATTGACTAGAATTTTTTTTTTTTTTTTTTTTTTGTGAGGCAGAGTCTCGCTCTTTCATCCAGGCCAGAGTGCAGTGGTGCCATCTCGGCTAACTGCAAGCTCTGCCTTCCAGGTTCACTCCATTCTCCTGCTTCAGCCTCCCAAGTAGCTGGGACTACAGGCACCCGCCACCATGGTGGCTAACTTTTTTGTATTTTATTTTATTTTTATTTTTTTAGTAGAAGTGGGGTTTCACCGCATTAGCCAGGATAGTCTTGATCTCCTGACTTCGTGATCCACCTGCCTTGGCCTCCCAAAGTGCGGGGATTACAGGCATGAGCCACCGTGCCTGGCCCATAGGAACATATTTTAAAGAAGAATACAAACCACTTCTCTTTGGAATTTTAGTCATTTGCTTCTCTGGAAGCTGTGTGATAAAGCCAGGTGAATTGTGAATATCTTCTTTAGCGTCTTGACTTTAAGTATAGCAGTATGCTGTTTCAATCATTTTTTATAAAATATATTCCTACAACTCTGCTAGGTGTTAATGTTATAATGGTTAGACTTACAATCTCATTCACCTCAATTACTCCCTTAACTTTCAACATATTAGGTCAAGCATATCTATTAAAGTTATCACAAGAGACTCAAGTAAAGGAGTAGTTCGTAGGAATGCATTTAAAACTATTTTATATTTCTTAAAGTGCAGATAGTTTTCAGTAAAGGAGAAATAAAATCCACTCACAAAAGTGGCCTTTCTTCATCCTTAGTAATATTCCATTAGCAATAAGATACTTGTGTGTGCGCATATGTGTGTGTCTGTGTTTGTATGTGTACACCATCTCGACAGCTTAGTCATTTTATGAATCTCCTTAGAAGCCTACTGTTCGTTCTGTTTGTTGACAGTACGTGTTAATATGGATCCAGAGATCTCTAGTCTAACCACAGATGCAACTGAGACCTCAGAGCATATAGGAGATTATAGTTGGCTCCAAATTCTTCGTGATTCTCCCTATAAAGAGGTGTGGTTTAGTTTCCTTTCCCCTGAATCTGGACTGAGCCTGTGACTCTTGATTGGTAAAAAGCAGAACTAAGTAACATTGCACGATTCCCAAAGCTAGGTGATATGAAGTGTTACACCTTCTGCCTACCTCTTTTGGAATGCCTGCTACAGGCACTCTCCTTCTGAGAACTCGGTTGTCATTGTGAGACTCCCATGCCGCAAGGACAGCCCTGTGTAGATACCCAGTCAATAGCCATAGCTGAGCTCTCAACCAGGAACTGGCATCAAATTCCACCCCTGTGAGTGAGCCATTTTTGGCATGCAATCAGTCACGCCTTCTGCTGACTGCAGCTTCCTCTACCACGTGACTCAAGTGAGAGCCATTCAGCTGGGCCTAGTAGTCCACAAAGCTATGAGAGAGAATAACTGAAGCTACTAAGTTCTATGATGGCTTATTACACAAAATAAATAATCCCAAGCCAGTGAACTCAGAAGCCCATCGTTCAGTTTAATTCTGTTATCTTTTCAACCTCAGAATAACTGTGATCAAAGCTAAATCACTCACACTTCAAACAGGCTTCATCCTGCTCTGGAGAACACTCATCTTGGCATAATTTTATGTGACTGGGCATAGAAAGACTCAAATGATCTTTGACTGGCTTCATTTAAGTTTTAATTCTGCTTTATAAAGTAGATTTGCATGCAGGTACTTTTAAGTTTGGAACCACCTTTCATTAAAAAAATAAAAAACAAAATACTGTATTATTAATGGATAGTTTGTACTTAACAGGTAAAATCAAGAGTTTGCTATAAATTTTTCTCTAACTGTACCCTAGATGTAAACAGGGCCAACACTTTCTCCAAGGTCTAGACAACATTGGTCCAAATTCGCATTTATTGATTAATGAAAAATCCAATGCCTTCCGTAAAATTTCTGTGAAGTAACTAGGTTGGAAGAGGGTTCACCCGATGTTCTCAGGGCAACCTCTGTCTTTGAGCTCCTGCTTCTGAATTGAATGAGTTTCAGAATCTTACTGACATCCAATTCGTACAGTTCTTATTCCAAGTTCTATAGACCTAAATAAGTGCAGTGTAATTCTTTAATTTCCTCCAAGAAATTGTAAGTAGATTTCACTGTGGGTTCAGGGAAGATAGAGACACATATTAAAAGTCAACTCAGCAATAGATATGCAGCCTCTTTACAAACAATCAAAGAACCATAAAGCAGCTGTCAGTCATTCCACAAAAGTGACATTTGTCACTTGTGCTCATGTTCTATTAGCAAAACCAAGTAACATGGCCAACCTTCACATCAGTTGGACAGAAATGGATTTTCCTCCTTAAAGGAAGTATTACAAAGCTCATATGGCAATGGAAGAGGGCAAAAATCCTCTTACAGTTAGTGGATTCATTACGTGAAGAGCATTCTAGAAAAGGAACCAGCAATTAGAATACTTTTGAGGCAATAATATGCTTGATACATTTCGGAGACATCATCAGGACAGGTTTGTCTGTAACAAAGTGAACAAGAAGAATAATGAAAGAAAACGAGGATCATAGAAGTAGTCAGGATTGTGTAGGTTGTGGTTAAGATTTAAAATTGTATTTTAAATGTGATGAAAAGCCAGAGAGGGATTTGAAAGGAATGGTATGATATGATTTACATTTTAAAAGAATGATGCTGCATTTTAAGTAGGGAATTAATTCTGCTGCATGGCAATGGAAACAGGGAACCCAATCAAGAGGCTTTTTCAGTAGTTCGAGTAAGAAAGGAATGCAACATTGATGTTGGAGAGGTGATGTAGCAGAAAAGATAGCGAGAAATAGTTGGATTATGGACCTATTTTAATGGAAAAGCTAAAAAGTTTTTGGTGACCTTGATGGCATAAGAAGGAGGAAATACGGGGACATTTACTGAAAATCTCCCATGGAATAGCAGATTTGGAGACAGGCATAGCTCAAATATGTTAAAATTGAGATGACTATTTGACATCCAATAAGACTTATACGGTATGTAGCAGGACATACGAGTTTGAACTCAAGAGAGGGATCTGGAAGATAATAAATTTGGGTGAATGAGCAAATGAATGGTAAATAAAATCATGAGACCAAAGTACAGGGTCAGTAAAGACAAGAAGAGAAGTTTAATGTCTGATTCCGGGGGCACTGTCATATACAGAGGTCAAGGAGGACAGAAAGAAACAGCCAGTTTAAGAGAAACCAGGGTAATAGTTTTCCTGGAAGAAGATGTCTCAAGAAAGACAATGTTCTGTGTGCTATTTAAGTAAGATGGAGGCTCTGAGTTGTGTATTATATTTAGAACTGTGTGACCAAGATGAAAGTGCTAGGTATTTCGATGAAGTGATGGGAATGAAAATTGTATTGGAGTAAGTTAAGACAAATTGGGAGATAGAAAGGCAAAAGTATAGCCAAGTCATTTTTAAAGAACTCTCTTTAAAAGGGAAGAAACTAGATGGGTATATCAAGGCAGGAGTTACTTTTTGTTTTGTTTTGTTTTATTCTTATTCTGAGGATGTCACAACAGGTCTACATGTACTCATCACGGGCTCGTTGAAGTTATTTGCATGTTAAAGTAAATACACACACACAATCAAAATAACATAGTACATCTTTGTAGCTATGAGATGTTCTTTGCCTTAGCCTATGCCATCTGTTCAGCTTCTCACCTTGTTCATTCTGTGATTAAGCAGCACCCGAATTTTCCCTTTGGTTTCATTTGTCTCCTCTTGACAATGCCATCAGCAAGTTACTCACAACTTGAAAGGCTTCCATGCTGAAACCATAACAAAGAAAGCAACTCCAATTCCTTTCATCTACCGAAGCCCTCAAGCTTGAGTATCTGAAACTTACAAAGTACTTCCTAACAGTTATTTCACACAAGAGTATATGCAGTGGAGTTAGCAGCACACACAGGAGGAGAGAGTGGAGAGCTAACAAGACAGACAAGATCTCGAAAGAGAAGACAGTGAAAAGCAGTGGTTCATATGCATTGACTTTCTTTTATACACGTTATTATTATCAATTATTGTGCTTTGGCCCTTTTTTGCTCAGCCTTACTACAAGTGATCAGTTTTATTAATATTTTCAAAACATCATTTTTTGATTTTGTAAGTTGGGTATTATTTATTTTTGTGTGTCATCATTCTCTACTATATTCTATTGTCTAATTACTTTTACTTTAATTCACTATTTTGTTTTCAAATTTCTTCTGGTGGAAATTTAGATTATTGACTTTACAAAGTATATCACCATCTACCATCTCCTGCTTTCTCCCAAATAACATCAAAAACTCAGAATGTTACCTTTCTAACTACCCAACTGCCCCATTTCTTGTTTTTCTAAGTTTAATATTAACTACTTACTCTTGCTTGTTATTAATTCTCCAAAACATTTAATATTACCTTTGTTTACTTAAGTCAATGATTTTATTTTTAACTATTTTATTTTTTAACTAAACTCACTTTTATTTATTTATTTATTTACATATTTATGTAATTATTTATTTTTGAGACAGAGTATTGCTTTGTCACCCAAGCTGGAGCACAGTGGTGCAATCACAGTTCTCTAAAGCCTTGACCTCCCTAGGCTCAGGTGATTTTCCCATCTCAGCCTCCCGAGTAGCTAGTACTACAGGCATGCTCCACCACACCCAGCTAATTTTTTAATTTTTTGTAGAGATGGGTTTTTGCCATGTTGTCCAGATTTTGTCTCAAACTCCTGAGCTCAAGTGATCCGCCCACATCAGCCTCTCATGGTGCTGGGATTACAGGCAAGAGCCACCATGCCTGTCCACAATTTTTTTTTCTTTATTCTTCTTCAAAATTCTGAGGTGAATTTTCTTTCTTCTTTCTGAAGCATAGTAACAATATGGTACTTTTGTTGGTGAGCACCTAGAATTGGAATGATCTCGAAATATCACGTGCAATGTCTTTATTTCCACTCCACACAGTGAACATGGAACTGTAGTTTAGTTACATATGTAAATCGAGCTATTTTCCTTTAGCATTTTGGAGATAGTTTTTTGCTAACTTCTATCTAGTACCATTGCTGTGCTGGGAAGTCTAGTTTCAATCTAGTCATTGTTTTCTAGTAGGGAATATGGCTTTTCTCTCCAGTTGTCTTCTTTTTCTTCTTGGCATTCTACAGTTTCACAACACTGTGTCTACAGGTAGATTTATTTTTATTCTAATATTTTATGTAAGTAGTAATGTATTTGATCAGTTCCTTAAAATTATTTGTATATTACTTATTAGCCATTATTATTATTATTTTATTATTATTATTATTATTATTTTTGAGATGGAGTCTCGATCTGTCACCCAGGCTGGAGTGCAGTGGCACGATCTCGGCTCACTGCAAGCTCCGCCTCCCAGGTTAACGCCATTCTCCTGCCTCAGCCTCCCGAGTAACCGAGACTACAGGTGCCCACCACCAGGCCTGGCTAATTTTGCCATTGTATTTTTAGTAGAGACGGAGTTTCACCATATTAGCCAGGATGGTCTCGGTCTCCTGACCTCGTGATCCGCCTGCCTCAGCCTCCCAAAGTGCTGGGATTACAGGCATGAGCCACTGCACCCAATTGCCATTTATCTTTATTCACTTTTCCTCAAACTATTATTAGGCACATTTTGACTATTTTCATTCTCTATTCTTCCTATTTTTGTCTCCATGTAGTGTCTTCATAATGTCTATATATTTACCTCTTTTAGTTGAATTCTGGGTAATTTTCTAAAATCTATCCTAAAGTTTAACAATTCGCTCTTCAAATATATATATACATATACATATATATGTGTGTGTATATATACATACATATTTTTAACTATTTTATTTTTTAACTAAACTCACTTTTATTTATTTATTTATTTACATATTTATGTAATTATTTATTTATTTTTGAGACAGAGTATTGCTTTGTCACCCAAGCTGGAGCACAGTGGTGCAATCACAGTTCTCTAAAGCCTTGACCTCCCTAGGCTCATACATATGTATATATACACATACACACACATATATGAGTGTGCGGGTATGTGCACTTGCAAATGCATTCATTACTATTTTAATGTCAGTTGCTATATTCAGAATTTCTAGTTCTATTTCAAACCATGATATTCTTTGCTCATGGTGTCAAATGGGGTTTATGTTCCTTTACTGAAATTTTCATTGCCTTATACATCTACACATGTTAAACATAATTATTGCATAGTTTTTTGGTTTTGTTTTTTGATTCCTCATCCATGTTGAGGTTCTTATGATCAAATCCTCCTCTGTGGTATTGGATCTGCTTGCTTACATTCATAGAAGACTGTTCTTCTTATGCTCTCTGCATGTTTGTTATTACTTTGTCTGCAGCCGGTCTTGTTGTTGAAATGAGAGAGTTCCCCGACCCCCTTGTGGGACTTGTGACAGATGTGTTCCATTTGCTCCACTTCACAGGAGGGGAGCATGCAGATGGGCAGCTGTAGGAGTTAACGTGAGCGCTTTTGGGCTCCAGCCCCACAGTAGCATCTAGGAGTGTGTTACAATTAATGCTTTTAGCAGTTGCTGTCCGCAGATGGCTAAGTGTTAAACCAGCTCAACAGAGAGTCAGGGGGACAGCCTTTTACATCCTGCCCTCTTGGTACTTAGGTCCTTGCCCAGCATCCAGGAAGAATCAGGTCACACTGACTTGAAGGATGGTGATTGTGGGGATTTTATTGAGTGGTGGAGGTGGCTCTCAGCAGGATCGATGGGGAGCTGGAAAGGGGATGGAGTGGGAAGATGATCTTCCCTTGGAGTTTGGCCGTCCTGCAGCCTATCTCCTATCCGACCATCCCAAGTCAAACTCCTTTCGACGTTCATACACTCCTTCTTTTCTCTCCTTCTCTTCCTTAGTCCTGTAAGTGATATACAAAACCTAAAGATGACATTGTAAATAATGGTAAGGGACTGAATTCTATCTTCCTAAGATCAGGAACAAGGTGAAACTGTCAGTTTCTGCCACTGATATTCACTATTGTACTGGAAGTTCGAGCCATGGCAGTTAGTCAAGAAAATAAAATAAACGGCATTCAGACTGGAAAAGAAGTAATACGATGTCCTTTGCAGATGCCATAATCTTGTACAGAAACTTCTAAGGAATCAATAGAAAAATATTTAAAACTAGTGAGGCCAGGCATGGTGGCTCATGCCTGTAATCCCAGCACTTTAGGAGGCTGAGGTGGGCAAAACACTTGAGGTCAGGAGTTCAAGACCAGCCTGCTCAAGATGGCGAAACCCTATCTCCACTAAAAATACAAAAATTAGCTGGCCATGGTGGCACATGCCTGTAATTCCAGCTACTCAGCTTCTCTTCTCTTCTCTGCCGTGTCACTCTGCTGCTCTCCCAGAGGAGTGTGGGATTTATATGGGCACAGGATGGGGTGCGGTGGGCCTGAGTGGTCTTGGAAAAGGCAACATTTGGACACAAAAACAGGAACGCCTTTTCCCATTTAGGGCCACAGGTTTCAAGGCTTGAGGGTGGGCCCTTTGCTGAGGAATTGTCCTCTTCTACCCTTTTTTCCTGCTTCCTGTCCATATCATTTTCTTTTATGAAAATATCCCAAGTCCTGGCTTTTGAAAGACACTTCAGACTAGCTTTGCGTTTGCTTCCGCCAGGTACGCCGAAGCTCTCACTGGTGCCAAGACAATTTTAGACATAATTTTGCTTTTAGAGAAATAGAAGTTTGTATAAATTTACTCTAAATCTGTGTAAAAGACAATCACATGAATACATGATTCTGTTATTCACGGGACACTTTAAAAAATGTTTTTGCACCTAGTACCCAGGTAGCTTGTTAACCTCCTGGAATAATAGGTAGCTTTGTTCTACTAATGGTGCAGGACACACAGTATCTCTAGGAATACAGGAGTCACAGTTACAATTCTTGCCATACGAGTACTTAAGACCCTGTATTCCATTGCTGCTGGTCAGATGACTTCTGTTATGTTCCCTAAGCCTTATATAACCATATCAGCTCACTTCTAATTGTTTTGGTTTTTATTTTCTCTTTATTTCAATCACCTGAGAATTTCCTATGCTTATTATTTTTTATTATTTTTGCTGTTGTAATTTACTCGGTGGTTCTACGCACCAATTTGCATCTAACACAAGTTTCTGTAACATAATTTTTAAATTAATTGTTGTTGTGTAAGGAATTGACTAGATTGCGGTGAAAATAAAGTTTGGGGAGATGCATATTATTCCTCAATATGAAATAAATGGTTAAACAATTTCTCAAAGTTTCATCCCTTCAGGTAGTTTACATTCAAGGCAATGAGCTTGTTATTTTCTAAGTCCTCTGGCACTTAATATAAAAGTAAAGGCATATGTTCTCAGGTTTTAGCCAAATTTTTATAATGGCCAATTTCATCATATTCCCCCTGTCCTTTTTACTTCCTGGACTTGAAATAATCCACTGCCTTGCTGGCAATATGACAGATGACTGGATTGGCTGCTGGAGCAGGTGTATCCATTATTGAATTAACTCCTCTCAGCAATCAACTTCTTAAAGCCCTCCTGAGAGAATAGCAGCTGAAAAAGTTGACATGTGTTTCAATTTAAGACCACAACTATAGAAGACATTTTTGTGCGAAACTGCCACTTTGGCCAATGGTAATTTAACAAATTGTTAAGAGAGGGTGTTGTTCTCATGTTTCTGGGCAGCTGTTGGACATCAAGGATGTCATTGTTGAAAATCTTTTCCTCTTCTCTTTGTGCCTTTTATATATAAAAACTGTGTGGTTTATTTTCATGTCCCTCTACCATCTTTTCCTAGCAGGGAATATCTTTCAGAGATAATATGAGCTCCACCTCCAAGAGATGGAGTTATAAGATGTATGTCTGTGTGTGTGTGTGTGTGTGTGTAGTTCAGATGAATTCAACTGTGTGTATGTGTGAAGTTCAGATGAATTCAACTGTGTGTATGTGTGTGTGAGTGTGTGTGTGTGTGTGTGTGTGTCAAGATCTTGATATATTAGCCAGAGCAGAGAATTACAAATAAGTAGTAGAGAAGTTATAGGAAGTCCCCATGGGCATTTTGCATAGCAATCGCAAGTTAAAGGAACACAATTACTAAAGAAGTTTAACAGTTCACACTGAGGTTTTAGACACACTGGTGACTTGTAGCACTCCTTGTGAATGGCTTATATTGAAAATAGTCACGTATGTGAGCATCGTCAGACGATAGTATGTTTTCCACTCAAAAAAGAGAAAACCCACCAGGTGAAACTGAAATTGAGTCTTGAATATTTCATACTAGATATGAGGTCTATGTGTCTGTATTTAAATTAAGTCAAAAACCCACACTAATTACCCGGAAATTATTACTAGTCCCTCAAAGAATGATGAAGGTTAGAATGTTCGCTTATAGCTACAGTTTTTACTAGTATAGTACTAGTAAAAACACAAATAATAATATAGTAATCTATTTCATGATAAAGTCACCATGGTAAAGATGAAGTAGTGACAGGTCAGCGCAGAGCTTGCTTGGCAGTAGCTGAATAATAGTTATGAGTTGCATTAGCAAATAGGCAGGTAAATAATGAAAAACTTATTGAACGTATAGGTCCCAGATGATGATACAATAGAAGTTCTTGTTGTTCAAAATAGGTGCTCACCAAATGTTTGTTGATTAGTTGTATTTCTCTATGTAGTGACCTGCCAAGCTACCTTATGCAATGCTCTCTGTCCCTACATCTGTATCTACAGACAACGTGCTGCACCTACAGAAAAAAATCCTGCCCAAGTTGAAAGTCAGTACCATCTATGGACACGGACAAAAAGGTTCTTAATTTATTACTTCAGTGGCTGAATCTCAAGTTGGCTTCAGTTACAGTCCATTCTAATATTGTAGCTCATTTCAGTTGGAATAATTTGGTTATCATTCCCCTTGTGACCAAGGCCTTTGTTTTATTCTATGGTTCCTTTTAACTTGTAAATCAACAGAGAAACTAACTGTCAGCATTATTTCTTCTCTAATGCCAAAACCAAAACATCTGGTTTTGTTGTTGTTGTTGCTTTTGAGACAAAGTTTTCACTCTTGTTGCCTAGGATGGAGTATAGTGGCACGATCTCGGCTTACTGCAACCTCTGCCTCCCATGTTCAAGTGATTCTCCTACCTCAGCCTCCTGAGTAGCTGGAATTACAGGCATGTGTCACCATGCCCAGCTAATTTGTTGGGGTTTTTTTTTTTTTTTGTATTTTTAGTAGAGATGGGGTTTCAGCATGTTGGCCAGGCTGTTCTTGAACTCCTGACCTCAGGTGACTCGCCTGCCTTGGCCTCCCAAAGTGCTGGGATTGCAGGTGTGAGCCACCACACCCAGCCCAAAACATATATTAATAATTACAGTGTCTACTATCCTCAGTGAAGGAAACATTAAATATGACTCAATATCTGCCACTGTGTGACAAATCTTTAGGGCTATGCTTTTGTGGTTCAATAAAATAATTGCTTCCAAGGTCAACAGCAAGAGTAACAAGCATTAATAAAATCCATTTCTAATTTTACTGAGTCAACAGTTTCAACACTCATCACTCCCAACCACAATTCTACCGAGCCTAGTCAATAAAAGAAAATAACAGAATGGTGACAAGGTCGTTGAACCTTTAAAACATGCATTGTTCATAGAAAAATTGTTTTTCAGTAGACACAAGGAAGAAAAATTCCAACAGAATCACTCTTGGAGACTGGGTGTGCATACAAGGAAGAGAAAATAAAATTTTCTTTACTAGTCTGGATTTCTGATATCCACAGGTCTTTCTGGTATATTCATTTGCTACCTTGAAAAAATAAATAATAATTAGTAAGAGGTGCCATGGTGGAGTTCGCCAAGGAAAGGGGAAACCAGAACTGACATCTTCCATTCCCTTACTGCCATGTTGAGCTCCTGGTTCTCAAGAAGACTATGCACTGTGTATGACAGTTGGGCATTAAATGTGTGTTGGGGGTGTGGGTGGAGAGGCACCACCTGTTAATACACATATTATAAAGAGACAGAATTACCAAAAAGGTAAGAGAAAGAAAAAAAAAATTGACACCAAGGTTTGTAGCCTACCCTGAGTTTAACCTTAGGGTTAATTTAAAATTTTATTTTATTTTTCCTAACGAGTCCGAGATAGACAGACTTAATTTATTTATTGGTCATCCTTGTTTTTAAATATATCAAGAAATTGTATAGTATTATTATAAAAGTAGCACGTTAGTTATAAAAACTTTCAACATCATAAAAGGATATAAAATGAAAAGAAAAATAATTCCCTTCCCTATCACTACAGTGATACTCTACAGAGATAAGCTCTGTGAATAGTCTATCTTTTTTTTTCAGATGTTTTCATCTCAATATTTAAGCATAACTCCGAGCGAATTTTTATTATAAATGTAGATATACTGGCTGGGTGCAGAGGCTCACGCCTGTAATCTTAGCACTTAGGGAGGCCAAGGTGGATGGATTACCTGAGCTCAGGAGTTTGAGACCAGCCTGGGCAACATGGTGAAACTGCGTCTCTACTGAAAATACAAAAAATTAGCCAGGTGTGGTGGTGCGTTCCTATAATCCCAGCCACTTGGGAGAGACTGAGGCAGAAGTGCTTGAACCAGGGAGGCGGAGGCTGCAGTGAGCCGAGATTGCTCCACTGCACTCCAGCCTGGGCAATAGAGCGAGATGCTGTCTCTAAATAATAATAATAATAGTAAATAAACCTCAATATACTAACCTACACATAGACCCATATTTTCCAATGGCTGTGTAAACCTTCGTTATACAAATGCATCAAAATGTTTAAATCAGTGCACTTTAGCAACACGCTTGAATATTATTCCTACTTTTTTGCTATTACAAACAATGCTTTGATGAACACCTCCTTGGACATTTTCTGTTTTGTCTTTCCATAAATACACGTACAAGTATATCATCATTTTTAAAGATGAATATCTGAACATGAAAATGCTTATTCATTTAAAATTGCCATTAATGAATGTGCCAGTTTCTAATAGAGTATGAAAGTGCTTTTATCCTTCATCTTTACCAATACAGAATATATATATATGCAGTGCATACTGTGTGCTAATTTTTATGAACACTAACTTATTTAATCCTCAAAACAACCAACGAGTTATTCTCTCAATTTTGCAGATGACGAAACTGAGCCACAGAAAGATTAAGTGAATTATATGAGATCACAAGACCAGTCAGGTTTTTGAGTTGAGATTTCACACAGATTGTCTGATTGTCTGAGTCCAGAGTGCTTGCCTTACGAACAGCACAATAGTGAATTTAAGGTTTTTAAATGTTAGGATATTTTATACATTTTATAATGGTTCAATAAATGTAAATTTATTCATCAAATTTGGAATTTCTTTCTTTGAAAATTCTGTTTGTGTACTTGCCTACCTTTCTATTATTTTTTCAGAGCTATTTAGAACTAAGAGAACTGGAAAGGATGCTCTCATTGTATTACATCTCTTTTTAGTTTGTTTGTTAATTACTTTTTTATTTGAGACAAAGTCCTGCTCTGTCACCCAAGCTGGAGTGCAAAGGAGTGATAGATCTTGGCTCACTGCAAACTCTGCCTCCCAGGTTCAAGCGATTCCCCTGCCTCAGCCACCCAGGTAGCTGGGGTTACAGATGCACCTCCATGCCTGGCTAATTTTTGTATTTTTAGTAGAGATGGAGTTTCGCCATGTTGTCAGGCTGGTCTCGAACTCTGACCTCAAGTGATCCACCTGCCTCGGCCTCCCAAAGTGCTGAGATTACAGGCATAAACCACCGCTCCCGGCCTCTTTTTAGTTTGTTTAAAATAATTTTCTCCAATACAGTCATTTTAATCTTATTCATGAGTGTTTTCCTCTGGGCATCTGTAAATGTCTTTATGTTACAAAGAGACTCACTTATACTTTATGTTAATATTTTAAAAATAATTTCTAATTTGATTATGACATAGACACTAAAGCATAGATCTGTGAATTTTCATTTCTGTTCAACTTTTGAAAATGATTATATTAAAATGTTACTAAGGCCAGGCGCGGTGGCTCACACCTGTAACCCCAGCAATTTGGAAGGCCGAGGCAGGTGGATCATTTGAGGTTAAAGTTTGAGTCCAGCCTGGCCCACATGGCTGAACACCATCTCCACTGAAAATACAAAAATTAGCCAAGCATGGTGGTGCCTGCCTGTATTCCAGCTACTTGGGAGGCTGAGGCAAGAGAATCGCTTGAACTCGGAAGGCGGAGGTTGCGGTGAGCTGAGATCCCACCATTGCACTCCAACCTGGGCAACAAGAGTGAAACTCCGTCTCAAAAAAAAAAAGTTATTAAAATTTCATTATGGCCAAATATTGGTGCCACTGAGACCAGAAAGACAATTTGATGTAAAATTAGTAATATTTCAATATTAAATTTAGTATACATTGATTTAATTTAATTTACTTATGTAAGGTGTATTATTGAGACAAAAAGGAAGAAAATACACAGAAATAATTATAATATTTTAGAGCAATGGAGTTACAGGCTGTCTTCATTTTCTCTTTTATTCTCTACAAACTCTAAGTTTTTGAAATTTCTTTGACTTATCAATTAATTTTGCATTGTAATATAGGTATGAAAAAAGAGATTACATTTTCCTTAGCTTGCATTAAATGTCATAGAAATATATGTATTTATTCTCTAATGCATGAGTCTAATACATGAAAAAACTTGTTTCATAAAATGTCTAAAAACATGAGGACTAGTACTATGTAATTTTGCTGTTAGTTTTTTTTTTTATTTCCTCAAATAGAAATCCTGATTATACAAATTTTTTAAATAAAATCTCATTTCCTGAGAAGGAAAACATAACTAATTGAGGAATTAAGATCATGTAGCAATGCAAGGCACAGTGTGGAATGCAGCAGTTTTGGCTTTCGACAGGAGACCCAAGTAGATGGTGCACAGTGATAGGGACCTCAGCCTTAACATGTGCTGGCCTGGGGGACAAGCAGTAGGCAATGGAACAATTTAAAACAATGGTGGTTGGGTCGGGCGCGGTGGCTCACGCCTATAATCCCAGCACTTTGGGAGGCCAAAGTGGGCGGATCACGAGGTCAGGAGATCGAGACCATCCTGGCTAACACGGTGAAATCCCGTCTCTACTAAAAATATAAAAAATTACCCCGGGCGTGGTGGCGGCGCCTATAGTCCCAGCTACTCAGGAGGCGGAGGCAGAAGAATGGCGTGAACCCGCGAGGCAGAGCTCGCAGTGAGCCGAGATGGCCCCACTGCACTGCAGTCTGGGTGACAGAGCGAGACTCCGTCTCAAAAAATAAGAATAAAAAATAAAGAATAAAACAATGGTGGCAAAAAACTGTAACTTTACATGACCACCGACTATCAAGTTTTATTAAAGATCTTTTTTTAATTAAAAAAATAGCAATAGTAATAGATTTTGCTGTTCTCAAAAGCAGCAACTCTATTGAAAATGAGGGGAGGCTGTTTTGTTGTTCTTAAAGAATGTTCTTAAAGAATGCAAGGATCTCCAAATAATACGTACGATGTTGTCATTTTTACATCTCATACATACACATGTGCATAGGCATATGGATATACTTTTAAAGGGTATATACATGAGTAAAGTCTTTGCCTTTTTCCTTAACTTTATTTTCTATATTTTTGTATACCCAAATGACTCCCTCCCCATCTATGTAATTCTGTGCATGCGTGTGTGTGTGTGTGTGTGTGTGTGTACGTGTGTCTATGTGTGTCTTTCTGAATTTTGGGTTTTTTTTTTCCTCAGTGGCCTTATTCAGTATTGCTGTTGTGGGTCATTGAGTCGTAATATTAAATGAGTTATCTGTATCTGTGCTAAGGTAAGAAAATATTTCAGAAAATTTAGTGAAATAAAGTAAAGCAAATGTTAATAAAATCACTGCCATTTTATTTTTCCGTTTATGTTTATCTGATCAGGCTGTTAAGAGCAAGAGTTCCTGTTCAATCTGTATAAATTTCTCTATCACTGGAAAGAGCAATGAGACTTTGGATTTACCTGTTTTACAAGAAAAACACCCGGAACATAGAAACCAAATCTCTTGGCTTTAAGCTAATACCATGTCAACCTGATAACAAATGTTCTGGCAGCATAAAGCAACAGCAGTTTGTGTGGCCAAGGCAATGAAAAAGGTTGCAAATTTTAAATCCCCCACAAACGTATTCGTTCATTAAAATTTAGCTATTTGTGTTGTAAGTCTTTTCAGTGCTGTGTGCCTGAGTTCATCTAAGTCAACTTGACATCTGCTTCTGCTTGGAATTAGTCACCAGACCCACTAACTCTAACTGGATTCGCTAAAGTAGAAAGTAAGTGATCCTCTTAGATATGGTGAGATCCTACTCTCCTCCCCTGCCCTATCTACAGGGCACAATTGCCTCCGAGTAACTGAGTATACCATTTCCAAAGCCTACCCTCTTGGAGACATACAAGTCTACAAGTTAACTGAGTAAAATCATCTCTTTCCATAGGTAAGTCAAATTCTGAAACCACATACCATACCATTTTAAAACCTTTTTTTCTTTTATCCAAATTTACTGAAAATATTGAGATAGAAAAAAATAAATCAGAATAACTAGCATCCAAATAGCAGACAGTTCCCACAGCATCTAGGCTAGACTGGTTAAATAAATTGAGGCACTCCCATATTCTTCACTGGTCTGAAAACTTCACTGTGAAGGAGGTCTGCATTCCAAGAAGTACTATTGTATGCTTTGGCATCAAAGTTTCCTTGACTGTAATGATTACCTCCATTGTTTGTCAGTCAACTTTATTGCTTAACTTCTTTGGAGTTTGGACATCATCATTTCTTTGAATTGTTTTTAAATGAAGAAGCATAGTAATAATGAGTCCCAGGATGCAAATTTACATGAAAGTGAAAATCATTAAGATGGAGCAAAAGTTTTGAAAAATGGGAGATGCCAAAGGTAAACTAAACCTACTACTTAAGTTTCCTTGACCTGTGCCTATCACTAAAACAGATAACCACCACATGAGTAGCTAAAAGGCACATCTCCCACTGTCGATTTTAATATGGGAGCTCTAGCAAATTGAGATCAGGAGAAGAAATGTTGGAAATCTGGCTTCATTCCTGTTGTGAAGATTAGCACCATAATCTTGGTATTCTCAAAGAATAAAACCTTGTGGTGTGATGTAGATCTCAGAGTAACTGAATCTGCTAAGTAACCTTCACGTCACTTGGAACATGAAGTTCCTTCAAGAAGGCAAGACTGTTAGGAATGTTGATGGAATATATGTTCACACTGGCTTTTAAAAATGTAGACCAGAAACTTCTCAAGTGTTCTTCATACTCTAGGGATGGAATAGGCTACATATTAACTTCTGTTTGTTCTCAAATATCTTATAAATAACAGAGAAAGCAAGGAAAGCATCCGTTGTAACTTTCATATGTACAAATCCTAATGGTAACCTGAAGAACCAATAAAAAAAAAAAAAAAAGAGAGCTACGGACTGCAGGGGCATCCTAGGAAGGTATCCAATAGCAAGTCTGAATGTAGTATCACTGAAATTTGTAATATATCAGCAGAATTCCTGTTGATGATGAAGCCACAAGGAATGGCTTCAACTTGTAGAATATTTGAAGGATATTGATCCTTACAACTTTGGAAAAAATTAAGAAACGTTTTTTAGATACTCTGCTGTTCTCTGTTCTTAAACATTTTAAGCCTTGATCTCATTCTTACATATCAAGAGTTCCTTTTATTTTCTTCCAAAAGGCTTACTTGCAAGACCATAAAATTGACAACAGCTTTGCTCAGAAAAGCCTAACTCTTAGCTCGAGATTAATTAAAAAACAAAAACAAAAAATGAAAACACTGACTTTTAAACCTTAATGTCATATACTGCCAAACCAGAAACACTTCCACAGACACACACATACATATGTGTATATATTACAATGTGCCAGGAATATGGTTAATCCTCCAAGCAATTCAGTGAAATACTGTTGCTCTGAGTCTTCTGAGAAACATTTGCCAAGAAAGGATTATACATGCAAGGATTTTGTAGAGAAAACGCTAGTGAAAAAAATGATTAAAGAGCAGAAGAAGGTTGGAGAACCAACACACAGAAATGCAAGACTGACTCTGAGCGAAAAAGAGAAAGTAGAATGAAAGCATCCTCAGTACCTTGTAGTCTAAGGAAAGCCCAGCCTGGCCTTGGGGAGTTCTCCAGCTAAAGCTGGCCATCAGAAAAGTTCCGTGTCTTCCAGGATTGAACCTACCTAGTATCCTTGCCACACTTGAGGATTTCAAAGTCCAGCACCCGGGGCCCTTGGGCAATCACACTCACTGCATTTGGAGGTCCAAAGGGGAGATAACCGTAAGTCATCCCTGTCTCGTGCAGATCTGCTTTACACGAGTTTGAGGAGCAATTTCTCTATGGTTCCAGTGGTCCTTTCCTCTTGAAGTGAACACAGAATGTTAGTGAAATGAACTGCAGCTCCTGTCATTGTACTTAATCTCAGAGCATCAGCTGATCCTCCTCTCTCCCACTTTAGCCATTCTCACTTCCCCTCACCCTCAGCTATAACCTTGCAGGTCCTGATGGCTTCCATGTTAGTGTGATCCAAACCTTATATCTGGGAGTTTGGAATACCTGATAATCAAAGCCTTCTCATTCCAAATTGCTACAGATTTCAATTTATATGTCCAATGTGGCAAGTAAGACTAAGAAACTTCCAAATGAATTCCTTGGGCTCCACATCTTTCTCCCTGATGTCATTGTATAATAGTAGCCCTACCTCCTACTCTTGATCAGGCCTATTATCCACGATGGTAAGGCAGTTCATCTTTTCACCTGCTGGTCCTTGAGCAAAAGATATTCAATGTACCGATGGCAATCCTAAGTTATTGCTCAATGGGAAGGACTCTTGCTGTGTCCCTTGCAAGAGTGTTCTTTCTCTGAGGGCCATGGCCTCTGATCCTGGTAGAGTTCAAAGTTGCATATATGAGTCATACAAAATGTTCCAGTAGATCATAGGGGATGATGGTGAGCATAGCCATTCCTTCTTCAGTGACTTGGTTCCTGGACCCTGCATCCTTCCTATTGAAGAAGTAGTACTATCGAATGCTCTCTAATTAAAAATACATTGTACTCTAAAAAGTTGACATCTTTTCAACATGATCCCTCCATACTGGCACTTCAGCTGTGCCTTTAGAAGGCCTTTCCAGTATTGTACAGAGTTGGCCACCTCTGGATGGAGGCGTATACGTGATGACAGATGAATCACATAGTCATAGGCTCAATCCTATACCCCCTTCTCTGGACAAAGCATACGCAGTATGAGATTCTAAGTCTGTAGATCAGTTATTCCATCAGTTCCTGGGTAATGGTGATGGCTGATCCTTTACAGGCGGGAAAAGTAAACACATACTTGCAGTAGGTGTCTGTCCCAGTGAGGATAAACTACCAGAACTTTTATGAAAGAAAGTGCCTGATGCATTCAGTTTCCCGTCAAGTAGCTGGGTGGTCTTCTTGAAGAACGGCCTTATCAGGGGATCAGGGTTGGTTTTGCTCCTGATGAATTGGACCCTCACAAGCAACAATATCTGGTTTGAATTTTTGTCCCTGTCCAAATCTCATGTCGAATTGTAATCCCCAGTGTTGGAGGAGGGGCCTAGTGGGAGGTGATTGGATCATGGGGGTGGACTTCCACCTTGCTGTTCTTGTGATAGTGAGTAAACTCTCATGAAATCTGGTTGTTTAAAGGTGTGTAAGCACCTCCCGCTTCTCTCTCTTCCTCCTTCTTTGGCCCAGTAAGACGTGCCTGCTTTCCTTTCACCTTCTGCCATGATTGTAAGTTTCCTGAGGTGTCCCCAGCTATGCTTCCTGTACAGCCTGCAGTATTGTGAGTCAATTAAACTTCTCTTCTTTATAAATTACCCCGTGTCAGCTAGTTTTTTTATGGCAATGCAAGAACAGACTAATGCAATATCTAAACCAGCTTTGGCAAATGAGATTCCCTCATGTTAGATCCCTACATAGTCTTCCTCTCTGCTGCCATGGTCACTCTATTTATGTGATTATATTGTCAGTAATGAGGTGGTCAGTGATAAAGCCTTGCTAATATCATTGGCTGAATTGTTTCTTCCTTTGATTGTTCTGTGGGTTTCTGTGGGGAAATGCTGGTCTGTGATAACATGTGATAGAAAATTCTTTACACTTTCTGTACACTCTCATATGTTCATCTATGTGCCTCTACCCCATATCTCTTTGTTTCTGATTTTAGTGTCTTTTTTCTTTCAGACCACTGACCACATGGCCGGGTCATTGACCACTGCTCAGAAATCTGTAGATATTCTCATCTTAGGACATTTACTTTTCATAAAAGGGAATGACCAGGTACACTGCTCACATCTCTGTCCTCTTCATGGCTTTTCAAGGCCACCCCTGAATATAGCTGGAATGCAGTGGTGTCCATTTTTGGCTTACATCCGTGCTTCGAGCTGGCCCATCCATAACATAAGCTTAATTTTTACCTCCTTTTTCAGCTGGCCACACAGGACCTCCTATATGACCATAAATGTAAGCCAGAGGGGAAGCACTAATGCAACTGTACTTGGTGATGAGGGATTCTGGGCCAAATATTCACGTCCTCTGCCCCTGATTAAGCTTGAACTCAGATGCACCATCTCCATCTTCAGTGAATTTCTGCCATGTATGTCCAGCATTATGACTTGGAGGGTCTAACAGAATGTATCTCATAATTAGTAATTCCAAGCACATGGTGACATTATTGTGAACTGTTCTGATTTTCTTTTCTAATTAGAACAAAAAAGAATACAGTTACCAAATCAATGGCCATATACCATGTACCTGAGGCCTTATTAATCTGTTCAAGCAATAGCAGCACATCTGGAACAGCAGAAGCCATCAGGGCTACTATTTGAATATAATCTATGTTCATTCTCCAATATGAATCAAATAGTGAATTAAATGGAAATCTGGTAACAACCAGCAACCCTTCATCCTTTTGGTCTTTAA
This sequence comes from Piliocolobus tephrosceles, assembly GCF_002776525.5. NCBI lineage: Eukaryota > Metazoa > Chordata > Mammalia > Primates > Cercopithecidae > Piliocolobus > Piliocolobus tephrosceles. The sequence goes on along the minus strand of NC_045434.1, from coordinate 9,287,743 downwards.
TGGTGGCATCTCTGCCCTTTTTCCTAGGATACAATATTGATTTTTTAGTTACTCTCTTGGCCAAAGAGAGACAATTTTAAAGGCTTCCATTTTTCTTTTCCCATTGCGATATCACTTACTGAATAAACCAGATGCTCAACATGGTGATTGCTCTAATTGCCAAGTCTAGAAAAAGTTACTAGGTGTGTTCATAGATCTAGTAGCTCCACTGTGAGGTGAATTTTAGTCAGGACTTCAGTTATCTTTTTCTTAAGCCTCCATTCTAAAAAGAGAGCCTGTGACTACTCTTTTACTCTTTAGGTATTAACATCAACATAGACCTCATGTCAAATAGTCCTTGAAACTTCTTGGTGATTGCTGTATTGCAAATGTGTCCCCCATGGGTCATGTGTTAAATGCTTATTTCCCAATGCAACAGTGCTGGAATATGGGGCTTCATAATAGGTAATTCGGTCATGAGGAGTCTGCTATCATGAATAGATTAATGTCATCATGAAGAGAGTAGGCTAGCTATAAAATTGAGCTCACCCCTCTCTTGCTCTATTGTTCTCACTTTCTGTTGCTCTTCCATCTTCTGTCATGGGATAAGGCAGCAGGAAAGCCCTTGCAAGATGCCAGCACCATACTCTTGTACTTCCCAGGCTCCAGAATCATAAGCCAACTAAATTTCTTTTATTATAAATAATCCATCCTATGGTATTCTGTTATAGCACCATAAAAGAGACTAGGGCAGTAGTGATCCCCCTTTCCTCAATATATGCCCGCCTGATTAAATGTCTGTAAGCCCTTTGGGAAAGGACTAGGAGAATTGTCAGGGTATATTTTTGCCATGACATTGTATGGTTCTTCTGGTAGGGGTTTATCATTCCTAAGTCTATGGGTTCTGCATCTGAATGTTGGTTCAGATCTGACCACTAAGCAATACATTGTCAGTTGTAATTGAAATGATCACCTTCAGCCTTTTGCTCCTCTATTCTTGTCCTTCTGTTCCATTATAGATATTAAACAGCACTTCTGCTGGCTGCCCATTAATTTTCCCCTAGGGACACTGTACTCTATTAATCATTTCCATGACTTTCCAATTCAAGCCACTACTCTCCAATTCAAGCCCTCATAAGCTGATCCTTAAAGATTGTTATGACAAGTGAAGTCTTCTGCCTTCTGTTGTTTAAATGTCACCAACTGGCTTCTATTACTTTAGAGCTCCATTACTCCTACGGCTGTTAAGAAACTTAGACCTGTGACAACCTCTCTATACTTTGCCTTGAATCTCCAGAAGAAAACCACCGCTTAAATTCTTTGTGATGTTTGTAGCACTCTCACCAGGGCATTGCTGGCAGTCTTGGTAAATGGCATGTCCTCTGAGCCCACTCATGGAACATAATTCTCTGGTGAGTATTCTGGTCAAATATAATGTATCTATTCTATCATGCCCACTTCCTGCTTTCTCTGGTTGCTTTGTCTTCTCTGTCAGAGCAACTCAGGCATTCCATTTCGCTGTGAGTTGGCCATCAATTTATGCAGTCTTTATACAATTGATGCAGATCCCCCAGAAATACCCCCCAGTCACTGCATTCTTGCTTATCCAACCTTAAATTCCAGCCCAATCTGATCAAGGCTCATGCTGGTACATCCAGCTTATGCTTGCATTCTTTAGATCTCTTTCTTTCCTTAACATTTCTTTCTTCTTGTATCATGTCCAAAATCTCCCCTGCTGGGATCATGTTATATTAGCATTATCAGCCTGGCAGTCAGAAGAGAAGGTAAAGGAACATCTTAGAGGGCACCTGTTACCTAGTTTGGAAGATGCTGTTGCTGCATCTTTTAGCACAACAGAAGTACCAGCTCTTATCAAGGAAGGGTAGGTCATGTCTAAAAGTCCAGGAGTCTGGGGAGGAGGAACAGGTCACACAGGCAACATCCTCATGGGCATCGAATGTCTTGGTTCAATGTTTCAGAATTCCAGTTTTCCCACCAGGACCCTGACCTTTGCACAATAGACCTACCTGCCTTCATTGAGTGTCCAAAAGTCTTGGGAGGTTTGCAATTCCACTGATTGAGTTGTAAGATTGTCATTCAACTCTATCTCTTCTTTTACTGCAAGAGAGAAGGCTCTTTTCATAAGCCATCACAGAGGTCTTTGGTTCTCACACTTAGCCATAAACTGCTAATAGTCCTCAGTCTTCTTTACTCTTTTGAAGGGCATCAATACAACCTAGAATCAATATCACTATGCTGTTTTTATAGACATTGCTTTCACCCATGTTTTCAAATGCCTGAATGAGCACATCAGCTACAGCATTCTCCTCCATGGGAATATTTTCCCAGGCTACTACCAGGGAAATCCTTACCAATGGAGGCATTACCTTGAGCCAGGTACTATCTATCCCACCAATGAACCAAGATGGTGTCCTCTTTATTGCTGGGTGGCGAGTGACCAAGTTCAGCATCATCATCTTACTGCATATCTTATCAGACCACTCCTGGGTCCAGTACCACTTGTATTAGTCTGGATGCTCTAAAAGTAGCCCCCCCTCCATGTCGGAATTAAATATGCAATGATTTTATTCAGAGAAGTACCTGTGACAGAAATGAGTGGAGGAGGCACCTGAGAAGAGTATTTCAGACCACAGTTTCTGAGACTCTTGATCAATTATGCTCCCTGTAGTTGGATATCTATAACACACATTCTCATAGCTGCCACAGATATGTGCATTAATGTCATTATTCCTATGTTCCAAATAAGAAAATGAACACAGAGTGATTGAGTCACTTACCTGAAGAAATATCAAACAGAGGACCTGGGAGATATTCCAGCAGTTTTGCTTCAGCATCCATAATTTTAACCAGTTTTCTAGGCCCTAAAATAGTAAAAACCAGTAGTTCATGTCACAAAGATTGTCCAAAAGGCCCTGTTAGGGACTAAACTGTGCTCTCCCCACTCTGCAATTAATATGATGAAGCCTTAACCTCCAGTGTGACTATATCTGGACATAGAGCCTTTGGAGAAGTAAAGTTAATTGGTATTATAAGGGTGCAGCTCTAATCTGAAAGGACTGGTGTCTTTACAGGAAGAGGAAGAGACACCAAATGGCTGTCTGTCCACAAGCAGATGGAGGAAGGACCATGTGAGGACACAGCAGGAAGGAGGTTGCCTGGAAGCCGATGAGGGAGGCCTTATCAGAAATCAACCTTGCTTTCTGCCTGATCTTGGACTTCCCGCCTCTGAATCTGTAAGAAAACAAATGTCCCTTGTGGCCAGGCACAGTGGCACATGCTTATAATTCCAGCACTTTGGGAGGCCGAGGCAGGCAGATCACCTGAGGTCAGAACCAGCCTGGCCAACATAGTTAAACCTTGTCTTACTAAAAATACAAAAATAATTAGCCAGACATGGTGGCATGCACCTGTAGTCCCTGCTACTCAGGGAGGCTGAGGCAGGGGAATCACTTGAACCCGGGAGGCGGAGGTTGCAGTGAGCTGAGGTCGCACCACTACACTCCAGCCTGGGTGACAGAGGGAGACTCCATCTCAAAAAAATAAATAAATAAATAAAAGAAAAGAAATATCCCTTGTTTAAGACACTCAATCTGTGGTACTTCATTATGGAAGCCCAAGCAGACTCATGCAGATCCATCATTAAAAATAAGACAATTACAACAAAATTAAGAGTCACTAATATAAAGGGATGGATTATAGGTAGTTTATCTGATGGTATTTGTTTTTGAAACAGAAGAACAGCTCACACTGGTGAGGACCACCTGACTGCAGCTGAGGAACACTGCAGGCAGAGGAGAGTTCACTGGGGCAGCACTCTCCATCCAACTCACCCATCTACATTCAAATCTTCTGTTCTTCCCTCCTGGGAAAACAAACCACAAATCATCATGTGTGCCAGGCATGCAAAAAGTTCCCTAGAAGCCTGGAAATAATCACACCCTGAAACTGGGTTAACTAGGCTGCAATTTCAACAACACACTTAGTCACACACACTGTTTCCTTATTTTCTCCCATAAATTGGAGATAACAGAGCTTCAGCAAATATATGCCATTGATATCTATTAATCAAACATTAAGTATTTGCTGGGCACCAAATGTCATCCTGGCAGTAAAACAAATCAGTTCACTATAAGGATCTGTCTAGTCTTAGGCATTTTATTGAATTCTCAGCAAAAACAAATAAACAAAACAAAACAAACAGTAGGCAAGGAAAAGACTCTAGAAATGAATGACTACCTCACTTTTGGTCAACTCTTCAACCAGTATGGCCAGCAGTCCAAATTAGCACTCTGACCCTACAGGTATCAGTCTTTGAAGAAATATTGATGAAGTGGCTTGACCAGTGATTTTCTGACACTGAGGGTCAGTGGGAGAAGAAGTCATCACTGCAGAGATGACTTTGAGAAACTAGCTATCCATGCCTGAATACATTCATGCTCCTCAATGTGGGTTCCTGGGACAGTCATTTTCAGTAATTCAGTCTGCTTATTCAAAATATTCTCAGCTGAGACATACTACATATCAGAATGTGGACAGAAGGGAAGAAGATGCATTTACAACAAGCCACCTTCTCCTCCAACACACTAACCCTGTAACTATTATGCACAATCAAGTATGAGAATTACCATTACAAATAAATGTAGTAGGAATGGAAGAGGGTGAATCTGGTGAATGAGACAGAGAAGCTGGAGTCTCCAGGTAGTCTCCTCACCGTTTTAGGTAGTTTGTTCAGGTTTGGACAAAATACAACCAGAGGTTACCAATGTGGGGAATGGGACTTGTAAGAGTCAGTATGTCATCAGGGTCTTTTTTAGGAAATTCTGAGTTTGGAGAGAGATTCAGTATCCTCAGGGAAGCTGAGTAAAATCAGAAAGCCAAGGCAGAGGCAAAATTGCCCCAGAGTCAGATGTGTAAAACTCAGTGGGCATTTCTGTTGTGCAGATGTAAGCCCTGACCACTGAATACTATATTTAAGAATTTCAGGTTAATCTGAGGTCTAATTTATTGCTAAGGTAAAGCTCTTTGTGTATTCATTACCTTTATTCAGATTGTTTCAATGGATGGTGAAGGATAAACTAGTCTTGCTTTGATACAACACAATAAAATTAGAAACAAACAACTAAAGAACAGCTCAAAATAAAATTACATATGTCTATAATTTTTTTTTTTTTTTGAGACGGAGTCTTGGTCTGTCACCCAGGCTAGAGTGCAGTGGCCGGATCTCGGCTCACTACAAGCTCCGCCTCCCGGGTTTACGCCATTCTCCTGCCTCAGCCTCCCGAGTAGCTGGGACTACAGGCGCCCGCCACCTTGCCCGGCTAGTTTTTTGTATTTTTTAGTAGAGACGGGGTTTCACCGTGTTAGCCAGGATGGTCTCGATCTTCTGACCTCGTGATCCGCCCGTCTTGGCCTCCCAAAGTGCTGGGATTACAGGCTTGAGCCACCGCGCCCGGCCTATAATTTTTTTTTTTTTTTTGAGACGGAGTTTCGCTCTTGTTGCCCAGGCTGGAGTGCAATGGCGTGATCTCAGCTCACTGCAACCTCCACCTCCCAGGTACAAGCTATTCTCCTGCCTCAACCTCCCCAGTAGCTGATTGCAGGCGTGTACCACCACGCCCGGCTAATTTTGTATTTTTAGTGGAGATGGGGTTTCTCCATGTTGGTCAGGCTGGTCTCAAACTCCCGACGTCAGGTGATCTGCCTACCTCAGCCTCCCAAAGTGCTGAGATTACAGGCGTGAGGCACCGGGCCCAGCCATGTTTATTGCAAAATTATGGATTTTGTAACAAATCACTAATTCACAATTTTATTGAAGAGGGTGTCTTAAAAATCATACATAGAAATAAATATCAGTGAAAACACTGTATAATAATATTTGTGAGATAGTTCTAAAGAAATGTTTATATATAACTCTAAACATATTTCCTAGAAAACGTGAGATGTTGAAACTATAGAACTGAGCACTCACATCAAGGACCTGGAAAAAAGGAAATGTAGCAACCCCTTTAGTAATAAAGTTAAAGGAAATAATAACTATAAAATCAAGATATATAAATTAGAGAATTAGAAAATGAATTCAATGATAATATATTGACAACTTGAGTCTTTGAAAAGATCAATAAGATATCCAAAGTTTTAACAATATAGACCAAGAAAAAAATAAATGGCAAACAAACAAAATACATTAACAAGGAGAAGGACAATTATAGATTCAAGGGAGGTTAATAGAATCATAGAGGAAAATACTGATCAAATATACACGCAACTGCCTATATAAAATTGATGTAAATATATTAGACATGGTATTGTGCAAATGGAAATAGAAACCACAAAGGAGCGTATGGCTTTAAAGAGTTGAGCAATAAGACTAATGAGAAACATCTTCCATTCTGCCCTAAAGGCCCCTCACCCGAATGACTTCTACCAAAATTTCAAGGAACAGAGAAAGTCAAATCCACTCAATCTGTTTTACAAGATGTTTATAAACATAATGTCAAAACCTTAAGAAGTAGACTAAAAGAAAGGAACTATAAGTCCATTTTATTTGTAACTACAGTTTTGCAAATATTAAATATAATATTTCTAAGTTATTTATTACATACAAGAGTTGTTAACTAAAATAGTCCTAGGTATTGGTTTTTATCTGCACATATTTAACAAAGCATATGGTATTTTCTTCTTTATTCACATGGTAAGTTACACTTACAGATTGACTTAATTGCTGGGATGTATATTTATCAGAAAATATTTGTTAAGATCCGCAAGGAGATAGTACACAAAAGTCTATGACTCTGATTTTTGCTTGTGATATTGATAGTTTGGAAGCCACACTGTCTATAACTGGAAACATTGATAAAGAATATGGGATGAATGCATACAATAAAAGAGTATGTAGCAGTATGAAGCATCCTATAGCCTTGAGTGATAAAATAAAACAGAATAAAATGTATAGCGTAATTTAATACATGTTAAAATACATATGCATGTGAATGATACTTCTTTATTAAAGGAGGCATATATAACCAACATAATAATGCATGTATTAAGTACCTTATAGAATACGTCTAATGGGAGAAAGGAAGGAAGTTGTTTCCAGTGAACAATGAGAAATAGAATACACAAGAGAAAAATAAAATGGAAAGCCAACATCTTTATATGAACTAATGAGAGGCGTACTTTGAATTGAGGAGCCTACAATTTCAAACCTACCTACTTGGGGAGCACCAAATTTTCAAAATAAAAATAAAATAGGAAGAAATGTCATTTTAGACTATGACTCACTGCCCTTCCTCCTATATATGGTAATTATCCCCACACATTTAAAGATACATTTTTTAGGCACCTTGAATTTCTGTTGGTTCAATTGTAATGTTACATTTTTATGGAAACTGACAGTGAAATTCTAAATGTGTATTTGAGTGCACAACTGTGATGGGTCAACTTGGGTAAGTGCCAACATAGATAGCCTGTAGTACCCAGTAGTTCAAAACTAATGCAAAGTGTTGCTGTGAAGGTGTTTCACAGGTGCGATTAACATGTACAGCCGGTTGACTTAGATGAGGAGATTGTCTTCTATAATGTGAGTAGGCCTGATCCAATCATTTGAAAGGGGCTACAAGCAGAACTGAAGTTTCCCCAACAAAAAAGAAATTCTGCCTCCCAACCGTTTGCTCCCACCTGAGACTTTCCAGGCTGTTGGCCTACCCTGTGAATTTCAGACTTGTCCTGCCATATCCCACAAATGCATAAGTCAATTCCATGAAATAAATCTATGTGTGTATGTGCATGTGTGTCTCTGTGTGTCTGTGGTCTATGCATCTGTGTGTTTGTGTATGTGTGTGTGTGCACCCATCTCTTACTGACTCTGTTTCTCTGATGGAATCCTGACTTACAAAAACTTCCAAACTTTAATTACCAAAAGACAACAATTAAAATTATGAACAAAATGATCACTAATTTCAATATTAATGTTGAATTTGGTATAAAGTGCCACAAATCCCCAAAAAAAACAAATACAGTTGACCCTTGGACAATTCAGAGATTAGGAGTACTGGAGGTCCCACACAGGACACAGTCATAAATCTGTGTACAGTTTTTGACTCCCCCAGAGTTTAACTACAAATAGGCTACTGTTAACCAGAATCCTTACCAATAATATGAACAGCTAATTAACACTTTTTTATGTTAAATGTATTATATCTTGTATTTTTACAATAAACTAAGTTAAAGCAAAGGAAAGGAGATTAAGAAATTCATAAGGAAGAGAAAATATATTTACTATTCAATTAGTAGAAGTGGATCATCATAAAAATCTTCATCTTTATTATCATCCTTACACTTGAATAGGCTGAGGAAGAGGAAAAGTAAGGATTGGTCGTGCTGTCTCAGGGATAGCAGAGGCAGAAAAGGTGGAGGAGGTAGAAGGGAGGTAAGAGAGTCAGGCACACTTGGTGTAATTTTACAAAAATGCATTGTATTTTCTATCTTATTTTCTGCTTTTACATTTCTCTAAAAATATTTCTATATGCTACCAATCCTTCCATCGCTTGCTTTAGTTTCAAAGCCTATATCATAGAAGGATTCATGTCATACAAAGTCAAAAGCAGTCTTGAATAATCAAAACCCTACTGCCAGATTATCTACTATCAATTTGTCAAATTTTTTTGACAGGATCTTGCTCTGTCACTCAGGCTGGAGAGCAGTGGTATGATCTTGGCTCACTGCAACCTCCTCCTCCCAGGTTCAAGCGATTCTCTTGCCTCAGCCTCCAGAGTAGCTGGGACTATAGGCATGCGCCACCACGCCCAGCTAATTTTTGTATTTTTAGTAGAGATGGGGTTTTGCCACATTGGTTAGGGTGGTCTTGAACTCCTGGCCTCAAGCGATCCATCTACCTCGGCTTCCCAAAGTGCTGGGACTACAGGTGTGAGCCACCGTGACTGGTCTTGGCACTGCTTTATAAATTTCTTCTTCCTCATTGTCTGATACTGGTTCAGAGGCACTCATCTCCATCACGTCTACCTCTGTTAATTCCTCTGGTGTGGTGTCTGTTAGCTCTTGAATTTCTCTAAGATCCATACCTTGAAAACCTTCCATCTACCTTTTTTTTTCTGCCATATCCACAATCTCTTCAGTAATTTCCTTGATTGATTCTGTCGTAAATCTCGTTACTCCGTTTTCTCAAGCAGGAATTCATTGTGTAGGGGCTTGATGGCTTTTGCGTCTTTTTCTATGGCAACAGTGGCGTCTTCAATGGGGTAATCCTTCCAGACTTTTATGATGTCCCCGCTTTATTTGAGTTATCTTCCATAACATTGATAATCCTTCCCAAAAAGTATCATGTGTCATGAGCATTAAAATCTTTATGACCCCCTATCTAGAAGCTGAACTAAAGATGTATTTGGGACCAGAAGACCACTTTGATGCCTTCAGTGTTGAACTGATGGGGTTCTGCTCGGCCAGGGGCATTGTCCAGTATCAAAAGAGCCTCAAAAGGCAGTCCCTTACTGGCACGGTACTTCTGGACTTCAGGGAGAAACCATCAGTGAAACTAAGCTAGTAAAAGGGTTTGTATTGTCCAGGCCTTCTTGTACAACCAAAAATTCTGGCAGCTGGTTTATCTTTCCCCTTCAAGGCTCAAGGGGTGAGCAGCTTTATAGATAAGAGTAGTCCTAATCATAAACCCGACTGCATTTGCAGAAAACAGTAGAGTTAGCCTATAAACTTTCTGACCTAAATTCTGGTGCTCCCTTTTCTTCTTTACTAATAAATGTCCTTTACATTTTTTTTTCCAAAATAAGGAACTTTCATTGTTAAAAACCTGTTCAGGCAGATATCCTTTTCTTCAGTGATTTTCTAAATGGCATCTGGGAACTTCTCTGCTGGCTCTTGGTCAGCAGAAGCTGCTTCCCCTGTTATCTTGACTTTTTTTTAAGCCAAACCTTTTTCTAAAATTATGAAGTTATCCTTCCCTGGCATTAAATTCCCTAGCTTTAGATCCTTCACTTCCTTTTGCTTTAAGTTGTCATATAATGGCTTCAGTTTTTCACAAATCTTATTAGTCTATAGGTATCCCTTTTTTTATAGTAATCCTGCACCCACATAAAAGCTGCATTTCAACACAAGATAAAAATGCATTTCGCAAAAAGTGCAAGGTTTTTGCACCTGCTAGCATAGCAGCAGCAATGGCTTCATGAATTTCCTTTTCTCTTTTTTGCAAAGGTCCTTATGTGGGATCCATTTATCTTGAAATGGCAGGTAACCACAGCTGCAGACCTCAATCCATGGTACATATCAAGCACTACAACTTTTTCTTGTAATGTCATGATTTTTCTCTGCTTTTGGGAGGCACTTCCAGCATCATCATTAGTGGCACTTTGTATGGCTCCCATGGTTTTATTCAAGGTTACGATATTGCACCAAACATGATGAAAAATACCTGAGAACTATAAGAGACCACTTTTACTGTGATAGACAATTTGCTGGAAAGATAAACTACTCATGCAGAGATGACTGGCTTTACTAGGTGTTTTAAACAGATACTCACAACGTTGTAAGCAGATACAACACTTGAGTTCATCACAATAGCAACAGAAGATGGCTATAAAGTATCACAGTGGAGGCACTACAATGAATTTTATGCAGTTATGATTTAATACTGCATCTTTATGTTTGTTTACATTTCTTTCAACTGCAAATGGTGCCATACACAGTCTGTGTTTGTGTGCATAAGTTTTGATAAAGTTTTACTTTTTATAATAGATTTGTGTATTTTTTGTGGTAGTAAATGACATAACAGATAAGTATCTACACATATTTTATGCATCCATGACATACATAATATATTCTTAATTTTTAAGATATTTCTAGCCTATGCTGCTTGTCTATGAGTTTTTTCAAACTGTCACAACTCTCCACAAAATTTTGCAATATAGTTATTGAAAAAAACTTGCATATAAATGAAACTTTAAAGTTTAAAGCCATATTATTCAAGGGTCAACTATAGGCTTTTTTGATTGATTTCATTTCTATGATGAATCAAATGTGTTTTGAATTTCTGACGTTGCTGTAGGAAGGTGATTTTTTTTGAACAAATTATAGCAAAATTTATTATATAATAAACATGAATAGTATATTGTTAAATGAAAAGTTATCCTAAATTATTATCCATAGCAATGTATGCTTTTTTTTTTAAGTAACAAACCTGCATGTTATGCACATGTACCCTAGAACTTAAAGTATAATAAAAAAAAAATAGGAAGGTGATTTTATGTATGAGTCTGTACTCAGAGATTTACCTCATTTTATGAAAATTACCTCTTCATAGTCTCAAAAGTTAGGTATCGACACCTATCTTCAGAGTTGCAAGTATATGCAAAGTCAGGAAAATTTCAGGTAGGCAATTGTTAAGCTTATGTGGTAATAATAATTTGTTATTAACAGCAAAAATTTTCTTAACTTTTGTCTATTTGTGAACTGCTTGCTTTCACATTCAGTATTTAGCCAGTAACTCTTTTCATTGTGGCATGCTCTGTTTTCAGATATGCTGAAAGCCTTATTTTTTCTTTGAATTTCAAAATATTTGCTGAATTCTCTCAGCAAAACAATTCTTCCTTTACTATCCCTTGGGGAGATTGGACCAAACTGTCAATAGTTCTTTCTTTGAAATGTCAGTTTTGCCATTTGAATATTTAAGCCATCATGGAGGGGGTCAGAAAAAGAAAAACATCCACTAACTTTATTCTTTCATCATTCTCTTCTGCCCCTTTTTCTGCTCCCACTTGCGGTGTAGTTTCTGTGTCTGGGTACATCTGTGTGGCTAGGAATTGGCTAGACTTTAGAACTGCTGACTCTCCCTGCCTGGCGCCCTGGTGTCACCTGCATGATCCTGGCCATGGAGGGTGGACCGCCTCTGTTTCTCCCAGTACTTTCAGTTCTTTGTGAGCTTACCTTCTCTGCTCATTCCAGTTAAAAGTCAGTCTGATTGACTTTCCTTGGAGGTCACTCTCTGTACCTCTTTCTGCTTCAGCCACTTGAACCTTCTATTCTTCTCTTTGGCAGAGAAGCAAATGTGTTTACTAGAAATATTACACATTTGGAAACAAAATATTTTGAATACACATTCGTTTCTGAATGCATACATTTATCGTCTCCCCTAAACAGGTCTTGAGATGTAGGTAAGTCAAAACTAAAACTTAGATAACAAATACAGTAGTAACAGAAATAAAAAATAAAACAGAAATAAAACGATTCACTGGATCATATAAAGGAAAATACAGACATTATTTGCTTTGTAGTCTTGGACAAATTATTTAACAGAACATCATCAGTAAAATGGGAATGATAGATATCTTGTACCATAATTTAATGATTACATATGTAAAGTGCCTGGTGCATGTTTAACCAATGGTAGTTTGTTAATACTAAAGTATTATTAACTTTCCTTCCAGAAGGGACTTAAGTACACCATCACAATTTATTATCTCTTCTCTGTGATCTACAAACCAGAATCACAAGATGGGCTGAGAACCTCACCTCTATCCTCCTTAAAATGACTTCCCTACCCATGCTGCATTAATCTGTTTTCATACCTGAGACTGGGCAATTTACAAAAGAGAGAGGTTTATTGGACTTACAGTTCCACATGTCTGGGGAGGCTTTACAATCATGGCAGAAGGCAAGGAGTAGCAAGTCACGCCTTCCACAGATGGCAGCAGGAAAAAAAAAAAAAAAAGTTGTGGAGAAAAACTCCCATTTTTTAAAACCATCAGATCTCATGACACCCATTCACTATCACAAGAATGGCGTGGGAAAGGGCCCCGCCCCCATGATTCAATCATCTTCCACCAGGTCCCTCCCACAACACGTATGAATTATGGGAGCTACAAGATGAGATTTGAGTGGGGACACACAGCCAAACTATGTCACATGGCTTCATGAAGCATTAATAGTGGGGCGTCTTTGTTCCCTACAAGTTGTTCAAGTGTCTTGACCCTGGAATATCAAAATGAAAACATCATTGCTATCTTCCCCAGGAGTCTCATTCAATTTGGACTTTCATATAAAATTGCCAATGTATAAATACAAATTAGGCAACCCCCTGCCCTTTAGAGAAGAGACAAATGTACTTTTGTCTATTCTTTACAAAGATTTTAAGCTGATACAGCTGGAGAGGTTAATATGTGACCGATTGTATTCAACATAGCCAGCAACTTATATATTTGGAGTGTATTTAGTTTGAGGATCCGCCTTTGAATTTTTTCACTGAATTGAAAGACGCATATGTAGTTGAGCTTCTGCTGCCTTTTTTTTAACCCAATGAAGTACTACCTAGATGGCAAAGAGATCCAGCAACAGAATTCAGAAGAAGAAATGAAGTAAAACAGAGCTAGACCCAGAACCCATACTACGGACTTGACCTTCACATTCCTGCTGTTACACAGAACACGTCACTATTAACTGGAGGAATAGCAAGACAGCCAACGAGCAGAGGGCTGGACCTCACTCGTTCATAGAGACCTTGGCCTTTTCAGAACCTGTCCCTCCTCCACAGCCACCGAGATTGATGGGATGGGAACTTGAGAAAGGAGAGGACTTCAGAGCATGCCAAGCCCCTCCATTTGAAGCACTTCTCACGAATTTCGAAAATAAAAAATGGCAAGAGTTACAGAATCAGTACTAGATGGGAACAAGGTGGTTGGGACCCAGTCAAGAAGGGAGATTTGACACAGAAGACTTGAAAGCAATGATTGAAATAAAAGGAAAATGTTTCATGTCTGTATCCCCAAAGTAGTTTAAACGCCACCATAAGCCAACTGACCGCATGATAACTTCCATTTATTCTCATAAATACTATGTACCAATATGGATAGTACTTTCATGCAGGATCCAAAAAATATTTAAAAACTACAATTACATTTACATAAAATAGACATAAGTTAGGTTAGATGGAAATAGATCAGTATTTTTAGGCAAGTTACATTTGGATGGTAAAATATTTATGTGATTTTTTTTGTCTTTTTCTCCATTCATCACGTATTTCATAAAGTGTTTGTGTTGGCTTATAAATTAAAATATAATTTTATAAACCATAAGGATGACTTAAAATTATTCATTCCTATCTCTCACCTAAGTTTTCATCTAACTGACATAAAATCTCTATCCTTCCCTTCTTACTCAAATTCCTGACCTTTGTTCTCTCTGCTTTTCCACTTGGTATCTCCCATTCAGGCTTCAACCCTAGCTTTTACCTTTGAAATTGTACACAGTCTATTCTTATGAAGACAAAAGTCTTACCCTCCTGAAATTCATCCCATGCAGAGCCATAGGAATGATCATCTTAAAACTAAGATTTTATTACATCCACTCTTCCTTTCGAAAAACTGTCAATGGCTTAGCTTCCCATTGCCCATGTTATGAAGGATTCATTTTTGCATTTAACATAAAGCCTTTCTTTCTCTTTCTTTCTCTGCTCTTAATCTTTCCTTCACTCACATTTATTTGTATTTCTTTTCTGCCTGTCTCTCTAGCCTCACCTGTCTACTCATCTTTTCTTCAAAATTTACAGCCCAATGACACTAGTATGATCACGGCTCCCTACAAACATAATCTGATTATTTGTTCTTCATTTCTTTTAGGCTTGCAAAATATTTCCTTCTTTCTGGGAAGGGCCTCCCCCTTCTTTTGCTTCCAAGATTCCTGCAGTCTCATTGAGTATTGAGCTCATCCAGGAAACCTGTCCTGAGACTCAGAGGATTGTTGAAGTGCTCTTTCTTTGTGCTCTCATTTCCTCGTTAAAACTATTATGGAATTATCATTTTTTGTTTGTTTATCTATGTCCACCGCTAAACAATGATAAGTTTGGGAGCAGAGATAATGTCTTGTTCCCCTTTGTATCTACGAAGTTTAGAATATTGCCTGGCACATAATCTGATTTTAGTTTTTAAAATGAAAGAATTAAATCATTAAAGTACGTTTATAAGACGCATTTATTCCAACAACTATAAATTTGGTTGAGCACTATCATATAGCTCATAGATTGAATGGCTATCCACAAAAGATGTCATGATAAATTCGATTAGACGTTTTGTTACACGGAAAGGAAAACACACATTGATTATACCATTCTCTTAGGGGCCACGTTAGAAATGATGTTGACAGAGGAAATGACATGGGTCTGTTATGATCCCATACGTGGCCTGAGTTGGGCACACTCACATGAGACACAATGCATTGACCTGAACCAAGTACAGAAGATGAATCGTCTTTTGCTACCTCTCTCCCCTTTCCAGCCAGTCCATTTCTGTTCTACTGTCCCAGTTTCTAGATTGCTCTCCCATTCTCGTGGAAATAACTTAATCACAAATGGAACTTAATAATGGCAACTTCTCAATGAAAAATGGCCCTCAGAATTGTTCACCTTAGTCATTAAATCAGGGCATACTTATCCACCAGTTCTCCTTTCTCTTTGGTCAAGGGGATTTTTACACTTCCTGGTTTGTCTCCTGCCTCCCAGTCCACCCAATGACCCCTTCCCTTGGGGCCACTCTTGATGAAGCACAAGTCCCTGCAGGGCCCTCAGCCCATGGGGGTGGCCATATTTGGGCAGTTCCCAGTCTGTGGGCTCAGTTATCTGGGGAGCAGATTTTGGGTCTGGATCTCCATGGGGAGTGGGTCCTGGGCTTGGATCTTTCCCTGGGGGGCCCTCTTACTCCTTCCTCTCTTGTCCTCCTCCTTCCCCATTGCAGTAAATATTTTAACGAAATGGAAAAGAAAAAAAAACAAAAACAAAAGCAAAAAAGCTTCCTGGTTTGTCTCACCTTGGAATGCCTGAGTAGGTCCCTACAGCACTTGTATGGGAGCAGCACAGAGAATCCCCTGAGCAAAAAGTAAGAAATATCTGATACAGCCAAGGCACAGGATGTCAGGTTGCATTTACATAGTGATGGACATACCAAACATAAAACAACAAGGTGGGTGAGTGAAGAAGACCTAGGTACAAAAAGTGTCTAATGTAAGCAGTAATAATAGTGGCATTTCTGGTTTTCGGTGGGTAAATGAATGAGATGCTCAGCCTCCCTAGGGCAAGGGAGGGAAAGGGAAAGCATTGTAGATGAAATAATCATTGAGTTGTACAAAATACCAGCTTCAGCCTCAATGAATTACTACAGTACAGAATGAAATGCTTTGGCAAAGTCAATGAATAAAAAGGAGAGATGTTTCTATTTCCCTTCCTTGGCATCTTACTTACAGGAATAATTCCATTCTGACTCTGTGTAATGAGGTTTATGACCCTGGGCAAGTGAATGACTTGGCTGGGCTCCAATTTCTTCATTTATGAAATGAGATGATCACTGAATTCCATTCTGGCTCTAACATTACGATTTTATGAATCTATGTGCACACAATATACTAGAATTTAAACTCTGTATTTCCGGAACTGTGCAGGTCTGTATTATTGCACATAACTGTTCTGATGGATTATATACTAGGATTTTCCCAGTGCTTGGAGATGCCACTGCATTTTGGTTTTTCTTCTTCTGTGTGCTGATTATAATGATATGTTAATTGCTCTGGAATTTCCTAAATATTTGTAGAAAGAAAAGCCTATGAAGAATGCATTCAGGAAAAGTAGTTTACGTGGATTATACGAAAACCTTAGCACGTATGCCTTTGGAAATACTCACCTATCACTGGCCATTTAATGACAAATTTCCAGAGCTTTCTCATCAGAATTACAAATAACACTGAATGCTTTCCCGTGGCCTCCAGGTTATGATCTGAGAGACTAACTCTGCTTCCGCTCCTCCTTCCACTCTCCCTCCCTTCTTTAATTCTAGCCACACTGGTTCATTTTCTGCTCCTTGATCACATTTAGGCTTTCTGCCTTAGTGTCTTAAAACTCATATTCTTCCTGCTTGGGCTCTTCTGTTTGTCTGTATCTTACCTTCTTCTCCTGATTCATCTCTCAGAGCAAATATCGCATCCCTGGAGAGGCCTGCCTGAGACATCCAGTATAAATTTGCTCCCGCCACACTCTACTGCTTCATTTGATGTTCCTTTTCAGAATTATTATTATCTTTCTTTAGTTTATGTGTAATATGTTTATTTGTCTGACCCTCATAAAAGGCAAATTTCATTCTAGCTTGAATCCTGAGTTCCCAGGAGAATATCTACAACATAATAAATGTAGGGTAAATATTTGTTGGCCAAATAAATAACCGCTGAGTGGTACATGGGTCAACATTCAAACGAAAAAGAACAAATACAGAGCTTGAAACTAGAATTCTTGTTTCAATTCTGTCTCTCATGTGATAGTATATAATCTGGGAATAATGATTACTGTTTACTTCACTGGTTGTTGCTTATGTTTAGACTTTATATATAGTTACCTGAAATCTCTGCCTTTGAGAACATTCAAGAAGAATCCATTCATTCTGTCATGTTTTACATTAGAGTGTGAATCTTCATCACTATTAGTGGTGAAAACTTGTGCAAGTTACTTAGCTCCCCTCAATTTCCTTATCTGTGAAACTATGGTAATGACAATACCTACCTCAGACATTAGATTCAGAGTACTTGGGAAATACCTGACACATTGTAGCCACTATATAAATGTATTACTTGTTTTCATTGTGTGCCAGCTTCTTTTCCTATTAACAACTCTGATTTAAGTCTAATCATCCTCTGAGGCAGCACTCAAATGCCAGTTCTTCTGTAAAGCCTTTACTTATATCCCTGTTTACCTATTCCTTCCCTACTACATTACACAGAACATTGGTGATTTCTTACATTTTATTCCCTAGTCAATACTTTAAAACTTGCTTATTTGTTTTTTTTCATAATATAAACTAAAGGATCATCATGAATTTATTTAGTACATTCATTCCATTCAGTCAATTCTAGTACATTTCTAGTCATTATTTTGCGGATAAATGTATATTTTTCTGCAAATAGATGGAATTCTTACTGTCTAAATATATTTAAAATATTTATTCAAAACATTTTAATAGAACAATTTTCTTTTGTTATCATCATTGGTCATGAATAGAAGGAAAATCAATTTTCAAAAATAGATTTGAAAAAAACAATTTTAAGTCAATTGCCTTTTGATTTCAAAATACCTCAAAAGGTTTATTCTTCTTGGACTATAATTTATTTACTAAAATTCAAAATGAGATAACTGAGAAAAAAGTTATTGCATTAAATAAGAAAAAGCCTGTATTCTCAGTCCCAAATGGATGTATATCTGCTATTTTATCAGAAGATTTGCAATTTTAAAATAAATTCAAAAGCTTTCAGGATATTTCTTGGTAAAATTAAAATAGTTATATCCAACAATGAAGTGCAGAGGCAAATACTACATACAAATCATAGTTTTCATGTATTTTTTCAGTTACAGTCAGTAGTGCTAATTATATTATTTTTATACTTCTTTTATTTTCTTTCTTTTCTTATTTATTTATTTATTTATTTATTTATTTATTTATTTATTTATTTA
>NC_045434.1:9148143-9269234 GCF_002776525.5 Piliocolobus tephrosceles | reverse complement strand
TTATTTATTTATTTATTTATTTATTTATTTATTTATTTATTTATTTATTTTTTTAGACAGTTTCCCTCTGTCACCCGGGCTGCAGTGCAGTGGTGTGAGCTCGGCTCACTGAAGTCTCAAAGTCTAAGGCTCAAGCAATCCTCCTGCCTCAGCCTCCAGAGTAGCTGAGACCGCAGACATGTGACACCACAACTGACTAAATTTTATATGTTTTTGTAGAGATGGGGTTTTTCCATGTTACCCAGGCTTGTCTCAAACTCTTGCGCTCAAGCACTTCACCCGCCTCAGCCTCCCAAGGTGCTGGGATTACAGACGTGAGCTGCTGGACCCAGGAAATTTTTCCTAAATGTATTTAGAAGTTGAACAAGCATAATTATTTCATTTGTTTCTAGTCAGTCATCTTTTCTATTTCCTATAATGACTGACCAAAAATCCTCTATCCATCACCCCAAGACCCCAGGTATACACATGCAGGATCTTCATCTGCAGATAAAGTAAGACCATCTGATATGAGCTTTTTGATTTCCTTCTGCCTCCAGTCATAAAAATCTCAGTACTCATTTACATTTACTTCCTTTCATTCTGTGTAAAATAAAAGCATCCAGTTTTAAGCTCAATCCCTTCCTACGCTTGACTGATTGGAGTAAAAAGACTTAGATGTACCGCATTTAGATACACAGTACCTGAACAGAAATCCCTGAACCTAGTTTCGCTCACTTAGTAATCACAGGCCAATGGGTTATTGAATTAGCAATGTACACAGGAAAGTCCTAAATAAATTGATTGTCTTTTTCTGCTTTCTTTTCCCTCTTAAATTCAAAAGTCTCTAAGACTTCAATTGTCTTTTTCTCTTAGTATCTGTTCAATGATGGATGATTCCTTTTTCTTCTGTTCCTCTCTAATACATTCAATCTCTCATTTTTAAATCTTCATCCTACCTGTATTCAAATTATACCCCTACCGAAAACACACACAAAAAGAAGGAAACTATACCAAATTGCTTAAGATCAGTGATGAAGAGAAAACCTTAAAGCAAACAGAAAAAAAAAAAAAAAACTGAATTATACACAAATGAACAAAAACACGCATGACAGTGGTTTCTTGTAGAAATAAGACCAACCAGAAGATAGTGAAGCACAACCTTAAAAGGAATGAAAGAAAAACATTTCAACCAACCTAATAATGTACATTTGACCAAAATTAAATTCAAAACCAAAGGCAAAGATAAAAACTTTCTAAGATCAAGGAAATGGAAATAATTCAGCAGTAGCAGATCTGCACTATAAGATATATTAAGAAAAAGAAAGGTCCTTCAGGAAAAAGAAAAGTGACAGCCACTGGAAATTCAAATTTACAACAAGAAGAGCACTAGAAATTGTCACTATGTGAATAAATAGAATTTTGTTCTCACTAATTAAATATCTTTAAATAATAATTGTTTAAGGCAAAAATAATAACAATGAATTGTGAGTTTTGTAACATTCATCAGAAGTAAAATGTATAACCAAAAAAAAAAAAAAAAATCACAAAGAGATAAACAGAAGTATATTCTTGTAAAGTTCACAAGGAAGTGGTATAATATCACTTTATGGTAGACTGGAATAAGTTAAAGATGTATGCTATAAACCCTAAAGAAAAAGAAATCACTAATATAATACAATAAAGAGTTATTGTTCAAAAGCCAACAGAGCACATATAATAGAACAATAAAAAATACCCAGTGTGTTCAAAAGATGTCAGTAAAGAGGGGAAATTGAACAATGAACACTGGAGAAAAGTAGGAAATAAATAGTAGAATGACATACTTAAGGTCAAGTATATCAAAATTCACATGACATATAAATGCTTTACTTATTCCAGTGGAAAAAAAAGAGATTTTCATATTGGATAAAAAAGCAGGACCAAACTATTGGCTGTCAAGAAAAATCCAAAATCCATTTAAAATATAAAGACACAAAAAGTTAAAAATAAAAGATGGAAAAAGATGCAGTATGTTGATACTAATCCACAATAACCTAGAGTGGCTGTAGCAATATCGGACAAAATATATTTCCAAGAAAAGAATATGAACAGAGATAAAGAAGGTCATTTCAAAATGATAAAGGGATCAACGCATCAAGACAGCATAAAATCTTTGTGTTTATGAACCTAACAATAGAGCTTCAAAATTCATGAAGCAAAAACTAATAGACCTGAAAGAAGAAATAGAAGAATCCACAATTATAGTTGGAAACTTCAACAACCCTTTCTCTATAATTGATAGGACAAATAGACAGAAAATCATTAAGAACATAGAAATATTGGCCAATATTATCAAACTACTTGACCATCTCACAGTTATGCAGACTACACACCTTTTCAAGTATATTGGAACATTTAAGAAAGTGTTTCATAAAAGAACTGTCAACAATCTAAAAGAAACATTTTCCAGACTAAGTTTCTCTAGAAAAAATGATAATTTATTCTTGGCCACTTACGGCACAATATTTTCAAACATTTACCTTAGATCATAACAGTTTTTCATATCAACACTTACAAGTTTGTATCAAATTTTCTCTGCTCTTTTCGCCATTGCCTTCTATCCAAATTGCTGTCCACCTCCTTTGTGCTCCCTCAGCACTTTGCCCATAACCATGTCATAAAACTTTGCCTGTTGGAATCAGCCAGATTGTGAATTACCCTCATGCCTCATTTCTTTTTTATGGTAAAACCAATGCTGACTTCTCAGTCTTCATCTTACTCTAACTCTCAGCAGCAGTTGACAGGATTGATTCTCCTTCTTTCTTGAAACACTTTCTGTCCAGTTAGCTGTCATGACATCATCACATGCTCTCAACTTTTCTACAATTGCTCTGGCCCCTGCTTATCCGCCTCTCTCATGTCCAGGTGAATATCCCCTGCTGGATTCAGGCTGCTGGGTATGACAGCCCTACCCCAACGGCCCAATCCTTTAAATATGTTCTATTTTATGTACTCTCATCTTTTTTTTTTTAATTATTATCTCTTCCAATTCCATGGCTTTACAAACCATTTGCATCCTGACAGACCCCAAATTTCTTTCTTTTTTTTTTTTGCTTTCTTGAGTGAGACTCCCTTCTCTAGAAAGAAAAAGAAAAACTTCAAAAAATACCAAATGTTTATCTTCTGCACACACATCTCCCTGAACCCCAGCCTCCGACATCTATCTGCCTGCTTGCCATTTCCACTGGCAGGTCCCAGTCCTACCCTGTCCCAACATGAGCCCTGAGTCTTCTCTTCTCTCAAACCTCCTCCTAGCACAGGCTTTCACATTTCATTAAAGGTAATTCCATTCCTGCAGTTGTTCAGGCTAAAATCCCCCGAGTCGTTTCCAGCTCTGTTCATTTGTCTCCTGTAATACAGCCAGTCCCTTAGCAAGTTCTCTGACCCCTGTCTTCAGAATCTATGCAGAGCTCACACCTCCTCCACTGTCACCACCCTGGCCCAAACCACCATTCTCTCTTACCTGGATTGTCATAGAGGCTTCTCAACCTGTCTTCTCGCTGATGCCCTCACTCTCTTCAGCCTGTGCTCAACATGGCAGGTCATGGCAGCCTGCAATTCAAAATCTGCTCATGGCTTCACACTGCACTCAGATAAAAGGTAAGCCTATTGCAAAAGGGTCTTTCTGGATTTCGCATCCCACCTCTAGCTCACTACCTCTACTCCTCCTCTGTGTATCGCTCTGATAGACTAGAGCTTCCTCACTGCTGTTCAAACATCCCAGGCAAAATCCTCTGTAATTGGTATTCCTTCTGCCTAGATACAAGGGTGTCCAGTCTTTTGGCTTCCCCGGGCTGCACTGGAAGAAAAAGAATTGTCTTGGGCCACACATAAAATACACTAACACTAACGGTAGCTGATGAGCTAAAAAGAAAAAAAAAATCCCAAAAAAATCTCATAACATTTTAAGAAAGTTTATGGATTTGTGTTGGGCCGTATTCAAAGCTGTCCTGGGCAACATACAGCCCACGGACCTTGGGTTGGACAAGCTTGGCCTAGAACATTCTTCTCCCAATTATCTACATGGTTCATTATCTCACTGCTGCTAAGTGTTGACTCAAATGTTATCTTCCTAGAACAGCCCTCCTTGCTCATCTCTAGGGAGGTGAAACTCCCCTGACCACCTTTATCTCCCTTCCTACTTTATGTCTTTCCATAAAACATATCACTGCGTGGCCCATTATACATTTTAGTTATTTAATTAATGTATTGGCTCTCTCTCCTCCCTAGAACATAAGTTCCAGAGGGCAGGGATTTTTGTCTGTTTTGCTTACCATACTTTTCCTAGCACTTAGACAGTGCTTGATACATAGAAGGCACTCAAAAAGTATTTGTAGAATTTGGAAAGGTATAAAACAAGTGAATGAATTAGTGAATAAATTATTTCTCAGGACCTAACCTCATTTCTGCAATAAATGAAAATCACAGTAAGCATTTATTGACATAAAAAGGAAAGCTTGGGCAAAGAGGACAAAGTTAAAATGAGAAAAAGGACAATGAAGATGAATGGAAGACAAAAGTAATGTACAATTACTCTCTTTTCTAGTCTGCTTGCCTGATTTAGGAAAAGAGGAATTGTTTTGGACAGTTTATGCTATTCTTTATTTCAGCATAAGCAATGAATTTTTCTTTTCATTTTTCAAGCTCCCTGCTACCTATTTTCTTTACGTTTGTAAATAACAATGATCCACCCCCTCAGATGGGTTCTGTCAGCTGTCTTGACCTTTGTCTCAATCTTATTTTTCCATTTGACCTACCCCACCATGCTGAGAAGACATTTATATTTGCGTCTCTGTTAAACAAGTCCAAAATAATACACCAATTTCTTTCAGAAGAGATTGTATTTTGTTCTCAAGGAATAAAAGTGTTTAAATGTAACTGGAGACATAATTGCTGTTATGCCTCCATTTAAAAAATTTTTACTTTTATATGTAATCTTACTTTATTCAAGTTATGTCACAAACATTTCCAAATATTTTCCCTCACTTCACAAAAGTCATTTTCTCAGGATTTTAATAGAATAAAACTGAAGGTGCGTCCATCTGTTCCTATTCATTGTAGTTTGTACAGACTCTCGTATTATTAAGACAAAGGCCACTCCATTTTTTAGAGGTTTATTATGTGCAGACTTGTTGCTTTTTCTATAACTAGAGGGACAGTATAATTGCCATGTATACCTGTTTCTCACTGTTACAATTTGAAGACACTGTTTAAGTATTAGCACAAATTGCTAGTCAATCAATCAACGATCATTTCTTGAGCAGAGATCATGCCCTCAAGGATCTAATGATCCAGCAGTATGATCAGCTATGCAACCAGGATATGATGTTTAAATTCATAGAACATTGGTGTTAAACACAAGAATGCTACTGTAACTCATTTACAAGTGAGCACGAAATGGATCTTCCCTTTTGATCCCCTTTGAGACAGCATGTAGCGACCTTCTGCCTAGAGTCTGGAATCAGGTATAAAACGAATCAAGCTAGGAAACAATTAAAAGGAAAAAAGTTAGTTGGGTGTGTTTTCTGCTAACACCCAGCAACTGAAAGACAGTTCATGCTCATTGAAAGCCAGGGAAGAGCGTAAACCATTCTTCATTTCCATTACATACAAAGTTATATAGGCAGTGCAACCTAACATATAAATTTGTACAAATTTTAGCAAAGCCAAAAACAGCTTTGAAGAGGCCAGGTTTACGTTCCCTAAAGGGGAAGGATGGAGACATTAGTGTGATGAGTGATGAGAAACGACCATCCTGCTGTTGAGGAAAGGAATTCACCTGAGGGATGGACCTCCTGACAGCCACTAGTTGTGGTCTCTGAGAAGTTTTGCTTCCTGATAGTCCTGAATTGTGGTCTCTAGGACTTGGAAAACCCCAGAATCACGTAACTCTGCAGGGTTTGGAACTCTGCCTATTTGCTTCTGGTTTGGATTTCATCTAACAATTTGAGGGGAGCAAGTGGATAGCCTGGATATAGGCACCCCAGAAATAAGCACCTGGAGTTACTACTAAAGTGGGTTCCTATCTTTTGGGTCATTGTGAGCCTTTAATTATAGGATATGCTCTGTTTCCTCTCAGATATTCCCTGCCAGTCTCCTGTCTACTCTGCATCGCAGAAAACATTTTCCATGCTCCCTTATCCTCTGACTTTGGCATGGTTTCAGTTCATGGGAAGTAGAGCTTGAGGAGGGGAGAAGCCTGAGAATGGAGTGTTACTCCCACCCCTGCCCCCTCCTTCCTGCCATCTCCTCAGTCGTGTCAGTTCTCACTGGATAGGACCTTTCTTTATGTCACAACTCCCAACAGAAAGTCACCTTCATGTTTTCTGCTCTTGCCGTCTTCCCAATTCCTGTTAACACTATGTCTACTTGTCCCTGCAAGTAGTGGCTTCAGATTGTAGCTAACTTTGGGGTCATTTTACTGTCTCTCTTTGGCTTGTCAGGTCTTCCATCATCTGTGTATTAAGTTATCTTACTTGGAAGGAGCTAATGCCATTTCTCTTTTGCTGCTAGATATTGATTGATTCACAGGTTGTCAATAGAGTTGCCTTTTCAACCCCCTTCTTAGTGGGTTTTGCTAAACTATAGAACAGTGTAATATTAAATAGACCACTAACTGTTCTCTCAATCCAGCAAATAATAGCCCTGATGAGCCATAGTCTATGGTTTTCATAGTGTTTTTCTCTCTTTTAAAATATTGTCTTAGGAATTCTTGGATGGGCATGGTGGCTCAACTATAATCCCAGCACTTTGGGAGACCGAGGCAGGGAGATACCTTGAGATCAAGAGCTCATGACCAGCCTGGCCAACATGGTGAAACCCCATCTCTACTAAATTTTTTTTTTAAAAAAGAAAAACTAGCCGGGTGTAGTGGCATGTGCCTGTAGTCCCAGCTACTTGGGAACCTGAGACAGAAGAATTGCTTGAATTCGGGAGATGGAAGTTGCTGTGAGCCGAGATAGCCCGGGTGATAGAGTGAGACTCCATCTCAAAAAAATAAAATAATAAAATAAAATAAATATGTTCTTAGGTATTATTTAAGATGGTTGGTTAAGACAGGATTTGAAAGGAAATGTTAGCCTGAAGCGATGTTTAGGTGAGACTTTTAGTCTAATTAGTCAGGCTATTGTCCTTAACTGTCATTTTTAATATATACATATATACATACATATGTATGTGTAGGTACATACATATATATGTATATGTATGTGTATATATATGTATGTATGTGTTGGAGAATATCTCTACCTGTAGAAATGCTATAAAGAATGTGTTCTGTAGTCAGATTAGTTCAGATAGCAATTGACTAGAGAAAAGATAAGAGCAAGAGCGTACTACTTGCCATGCACTATTTCTAAAAATGTTTTCATACAACTTTTTAAAATGAGCATATATTAACATCTTTTGTCACTATTGTTGGGCAGAAGCTAGGTTGGAAAATTGAAAGTGATAATACTGTCTCAGGAGGACTCCTGTATACATTTGCACTAAGATACGTTAATTCATTTGGACTCTTTAGTAACCTCTTTAGTGCAGGCAGAAATAACACAGTGTCTGTTGTGTTGGAATATAAGATGGGCAAGTTTTGGTAAAAAGGAAGTGACAGGACTTAGTACCATGAAAAAACACCACCCTGGGATAACTTGGGCATTCTCAGAATTTTTGGACAATTTCAGGACAATTTCAGTGAGGTAATAGACATATCAGATAAATGAAAGATTGAATGAGACAATTGTTCTGGGCCACTGATAAGAAAAGGTGAGAAAAATCATTAAAAAACAAAGTTTTATAGGATAATGAAAGTTAACTCTTCAAAATATGTACAATTTCTTTTCACCAATTTCATCAGAATACCACAATAAAAATCTTTGAAAAAATAAAAAAAAACCCTTTTCCTTAAAACTATTGTATTTACTTTTCATAAATGATAAGGCTGTAACTAATCCAATGCGCAAAGAAAACAACCTAGTATCTAAAGATAACTGAATTTGTGCTATTATATCAACAAAACATTTGTTTTTCTTGAAATTTTGATTTGTAATAGGAAAATGAGGAAACAAAATTGAATTTCAGTTAAGGCACAAAGGAAAATATTGGTTATAAACATTTTGTGTGTCATCCAGCTGCAGTGAATACATGCTTTTTAAAGTCATGGAATTTTTTTTTTTTTAATTTCAGACAGGGTCTCACTCTGTAGCCCAGGTTGGATTGCAGTTGCACAAACACAGCTCACTGCAACCTTGACCTACCAGGCTCAAACAATCCTCCCATCTCAGTCTTCCAAGCAGATTGAACTACAGGTAAGCGCCACCACATACGGCTAATTTTTCTTTTTTGGAGAGAGTCTCACTGTCTTGCCCAGGCTGGTCTCAAACTCCTGAGCTCAAGTAATCTTCCCGCCTCAGCCTTCCAAAGTGCTGGGATTACAGGTGTGAGCCACTGTGCCCAGTTGGAAAAGTGTTTTTGAGCAGTGTTTATGGTGTTTTAGGAAAAAAAATCCAAACAGTGGTACTTTTTTTTTTTTTTTTTTTTTAGAAACTGAAGTTTTATAAAGCTGGGACAAATATATCAAAACTTCAAATAAATTTAATACATTGACACAGAAATACAACACACGAATTTGGAGTTAAAGAGCATCTTTTCATTTCATTACTCCAGAAAGACACAGTATTAGAATACATCTGAAAATAAAAATTGACCCATTTCAAATGATGCTATTACAAAAGTAAATCATATTATATACACTTTTTTATCATTAAAAATCATACCACAGATAATTGAAGGCAATAGCATGTTAAGTGAAATTAGTTTCTTTATCATAGCATATACATATGATTTTTTTCACATGTATGGCTATGAGATTCAAAAAATACATACTTAGCTACATAAGCATTTTACATGTTTTAAGTGCACATATTAAAAGTTCACATTACACTGTAACATCTAAAGAAACAACATTCATTCAGCCAGCAAGACTCAAAGAGCAAAGCACTAAAATGTGTTTTAATTAAAAATCCTGTATCAAAAGGACTTACTAGCTTCTCAAAATTTGTCTGTACTGTAATCAAATTGCAAATTACTTATCTTAGATCACTCTAGGAGCATCTCTCAATGCAGCAGCTGCCCCTGTTCCCAGCTCCACTCCTCAGTGTCACAGCTTGTGTTAAATTATAACATCCTTTTTGTCACTTAGCAAACTATTCTTCTTCACAAGCACAGAACTTGGGAATCCCAGTCCCCACTCCAAACTTGAGAAAAGCATCTTAGAGTATGTTACACTTCCCTGCTAATCCTTCCGCATTTTCCAGCCCCCAAACACACATACACGAAGAGGCAATGAAGAGACAACTGTCAGATTGATATGGTTTGGCTACTTGACCCCTCCGAATCTCATATGGAAGTTGGATCCACACTGTTGGAGATGGGGCCTGCTGGGATGTGTTTGGGTCATGAAGAGAGATCCCTCAGAAGTGTCTTGGTGTGATCCTTGCAGTAAGGAGTGAGTTCTTCTCTATTACTCCCTACAAGAGCTAGTTGTTAAAAAGAGCATGATGCTTCCCTCCCGTCTCTCTTCCTTCTACTCTTGCCATGTGATATCTGCACACACCAGCTCTCTTTTCCCTTCTGTTATGAGTAGAAGCAGTTTGAAGCCCTCCCTAGAAGCAAATGCCAGCACCATGCTTCTTGTATAGCTTGCAGAACCGTGAGCCAAATAAACCTCTTCTCTTTATACTTTACACAGCCTCAGATATTTCTTCATAACAACAGAGACAGACTAAGAGGCGGATTCTTGGGAGAATTCTACAGTGATAGAAGTGCTTGGATCTCAGTGGGTTGTGGGAGGCACTGATATCAACCTACCCAGTGTTCATTCTTTCCTCCCTCCTGCCTAAAGAGCCCTCCCTTTGTTTGGGGATACAACATGCTCAGTAAAGATTTACAACTTGCAGGCTCCCTTGCAATTGGAGTTGACTGATTGCTGGCTAAGGTTACGTACATTATGACATTAAGTGGGGCTGCTGGGAAATCTCTTTTAAAGGGACAAGAGTCAGCTCACATGTGGCCTTGCCCTTTTCCATCTCCCTGCCTGAAACTCAGTGCAATGCTGGTGAACCAGAGGTGACAAGCATAAGCACACAATTTATAAGTGGAGGATGCAGAATGAGGACTAAATTCCAAGGAGCATCTTGGGGCCACCACACCAGTCCTGGGCAGCCTCCCTCTGAACTACTTGCCATGTGAAATAAATAAATAAATAAATAAATGCATCTTTTGTACAAGGAATTTTTAAACTTGGCTTTCTATTACTTGTAGCTAAACACAATCCCAACTACAGTGATTACAGTCTATCCTAGTTAATATTATAATACTTCTAGTGTTTATAGTATTCAAGCCACAGGAAGATGACCTCTTCTTACTTATTATAGAATGAAGATGCTGTACTTTATTACTTTTTTAAATCCTTGTTTTTCTGGATAATCTTAAAAGTAGTACAATCATCAGAGCTATAGCCATTGGAAGTCAGAAAAAAAATCAGATAAAATTGAAAAAATATTTTTATTGGGTACTGTTTACCACCTTATTTATTTATTTATTTATTTATTTATTTATTTATTTATTTTGAGACAGAGTCTCATGCTGTGACCCAAGCTGGAGTACAGTGGTGTGATCTCGGCTCACTGCAACCTTCGCCTCCTGGGATCAAGTGATTCTCAAGCCTCAGCCTCCCAAGCCGCTGGGATTACAGGTGGGTGCCACCACGCCCAGCTAATTTTTGTATTTTTAGTAGAGATGGGGTTTCACCATGTTGGCCAGGCTAATCTTGAACTCCTGACTTCAGGTGATACACCCACCTCGGCCTCCCGAAATGCTGAGATTACAGGCAGGAGCCACCGCGCCTAACCTGATTAGCACTTTACATGTTAATGGTTCATAAATTTCATGTACATTAATATATATATATTAATTTTATTGACCTAATTACAACTATATCATATATAGTTATATATACATTTAATTGTATTAAAATACATACATTAAAGTGGATGACTATCAAATAATAAAGTATGTGAAATGTGAACCATTCAAAATAAATATAATTTAAATGAAAGAATGTCTGCTAAATTTAAACGAAAGCATCTTCCAACTTAAAGCACTATGAAGCTGGTAATTCAATAAACGTTGCTTCAATGTGGAATTTTCAAAGGACATGAACAGCTATGCTGTTGACAAGCAGTATATGGTTTTATAAAAACAAAATGCTCATGTAGAATCCGTGAAACAGAAATCTCAACTGTGTATTCAGTCTTATCATGATAGATTAGAGATAGATATGTAGGAAGGTAGATAGACTAGATAGGTAGATAGATAGGTAGATAGATAGATAGATAGATAGATAGATAGATAGATAGATAGACAAATAGACTGACTATCAGAGATAGGTAGACAGATAGTTAAGATAGATACATAGAGAAAAATACAATGGTCATTGTGGTACAAACTCTGTAATGCAGACTCCATGACGCCCAGTGAAGTATCCCCAGGATCATTTCTCAGTTCTTTTCTTCCCCCTTAGCTATCTCCAAATGCTATAGTCAGATCAACATACAGTTAGAAATAATATACTACAGACATGAGCGTCATTCTTAGTTACCCCAGCCCCCAAGGAAGAGCAGAAAGGGTCTGACACTCTGCTTCCACTTTGCACACGGAGTACAAAATGTCTGTGAAAGATAAAAAGGGAAGATGTAGTATTTGTTTACATGCATTAAGCCAGCCTTATCATTTAGATTATATAAAATGCTAAACTATTGCTTTACTTTGATAAACATGTATTTGCAGACGGCTTAAGGTTATCAGAAATTTTGTAACTTATATGCTGTTGATTTGGCTCTTAGATTCACTAGGAATTCTCTATTTTCCTTGCAAAAATACTAACATGGGCCTAGTCACTTGATGCCAAGATCCTGATCTCGTCTGTTTCATGATGTTCATTATACATTTTAATTAGCCAGTAGATAGCTATATAAAGATAAGTTAAAAACTTAGAAACATAGTAAAGACAAGTGGCTTCTATTCTCCCCTATCTCCCAAACCATCTGTGGAATTAGGTGCGGAACAAATAACTGTAAAATATGAATTAAAAATGTAAATGCATTGATGAATTCTTAATTTGCTTTACAAGTGTTTATAATCTATCACTTAACATTACATTTTTCATGGAAATCTTTGGCATTGCATTATGAATATGCTTTATGCAAGAGAGACCAAAAGATATCCATCAGTGGGCATCTGTTCAAATAAAAAGCGTTGATCGTACATCAAAAGATGGAGGAAAGAAGATGCACTGATAGATTTTTAAGTTACAGAAAGATGCCAAGCATCTGATCAGAACATTGTTTTGTCACCTCTAAACTGGGAATTTGGTATACTTATGCCAATCCTATAGAAGAGGAAAGGCTCAGAAATGGAAATAACTTGGCCAATATCATTTTATTTAAGGAGGAGAGCTTAGATTCAAAGAAAATCTGCTCAAATCCAAGACTATTGTAAGTTGATATTGAATTTCTTCCTCAGATGACAAAACTATGATATATTAATATTATTGAGAGTGGTTAGGTTGGAAAGAAGCATTCACAAGCAGAAAATATGTATTCCCTCAAGCAAACCACTGATTGATTTTAAATTTTATTTGCTATGAATCAAATAGAAAAAATAGCATTGCAGGATTAATATTTGTTAACAACAAAATTATAATGATTTCTACTAAAGCAGAAGACATTTACTTGGATCCTGGGTAATAAGATATTTACTAAATTTATGTAGTTGCTAAGTAACAGATGAAAATGCAACCCACCTCAATGATTGTGAACAATGGATAAATGCCACCAGTTTTTAAATAGAATGTGTTCAGTATCATAGGATGCTCAGCCTGGTCTGGAGTTGCACTATGATTGGAAACATTCACTTTTCAACTATGAAATTATCCTCCTTCCTCCAGTCTTCTTATTTGAGATGACATTTTCTTTATCTTAGTCTCTTCTTGTAAGAAAACTTAGAAATGTACATAGAAAAAAAAAAAAAAAACGAAGGCTCTTTAGCTGATGGGAATTTTAGCTTAACCCAGGAAAAATTTTAAGACCAAATGACAAAATATTTTATATAACTGATTTTGTTTGTGGTATTCAAAAGTATATTCTAAAAAGTAGATTTTAAAATAGTCCTTTCTGTCTTCAAGCTGGGCTTTTTTATTTCTGTTATATTTATATTCTTAGTATTTAAAAGATTCATACCATAAAATTCAGATAAATTTTTTAATGTTAGAAATAGTCCAACACTGTAATTAGAATAATGCCTTTTTAACTAAACAGGCCCTTCACCAAACTCTATGGCTATGTTGAAAGGTACTGCTTCCTTGAAAAGTCATAAATATCACAAAGGTAAGCCTCACCTTAAAAAAAAATTATTTCAAAAAACCACCACTTAAGGAAAAATGATAGCATATACACATATAGTCAGGTACCAGTCCAAAAAGCCTCTTACTTATGTACAAATCTGTAGCTCAGGACAAATCAACAGCAGCAAATGTCTTTATGTGTTATGAGCCTCGCAGACCTTAGGTAAACAGATGAGCAATTAGTATATTTACAGTAAGGAACAAAGAACTCTGAATTAGTAAAGAACCCAGCTGCTTTTAACTTGTATGTCTGGCTTTTAAATAATGCTTATTTGAGATAGGATTTAGTCTCTAATAAAATACATTTTTGCATTGTTTCTTAAGTTTGTTTGAAAGAAAAAATACTCCTATTTTCTCATGTTTAAATCTATGATCACATCCTAGGTTATGGTTTTCCTTGTTATCTAGAGTAAACCATATTTGTTTTCTAGGAACACATTTTCATTTTTATAATAAAACAGAAAGTACTTAAAGGTTCAATTGCTTTAAAAAGTCAACTTAGCATCTAGCTTTGCTGGACACGTCTAAAACCTGAAGAATGTCTATTTTACTGTTAGTCTCATTGTCTTGAATTTGCTTGTGCAGATTTTTTGAGGGTAGTTAATTCCAGCCAGAAGAGCAGGATTTTTCACAGTGCCCAAGTTATTCTACAATGAGAAATTATAAACACAGCTTATTCATTCCTTTGATCTTTCTGTCCATTCTATTCTCCCTGGCTAAAATGCTTCATGATTTATCTTAAAAATAGGTTTTATAAAAAATGCTTATAACCAGTGTTCTATGATTCTGTAGAGTTTCATTTTTCACTCTTGGAAGCACTCATACATTGTGGATATTTACATCAGGCCATATTTTCTGACCAAGATCTTAAGCTTCTTTGGGTGCAAATCTTCACATCCGCCATGTGCTTTCTGTATAGTGCACAGTAGGTAGTTGGTCAAAATATACATAATTGCCATCATACACAGGGCAAACAATTCATTGTTCATGGAGCAGACTGATATTCATGCATTGGAAAACTAAGTTCTACACAAAACTATTTCAAAGCAAGAAAAGTCAGGTGCAATGGCTCATGTTTGTAATCCTAGCACGTTGGAAGGCCGAGACAGGAGGATCACCTGAGGCCAGGAGATTGAGACCAGCCTAGCCAACACGGCAAAAACCCATATCTTCTAAAAATATAAAACATCAGCCAGGCATGCTGGTGTGCACCTGTAATCCCAGCTACTCAGGAGGCTGAGGCAGGAGAATCACTTGAACCCAGGAGGTGCAGGCTGCAGTGAGCCAAGATTGCACCACTGCACCCCCAGCCTGGGCAACAAGAGAGAAACTCTGTCTCAAAAAATAAATAAATAAAATAAAATAAAACAAAAAAGTATGTCAAAACAAGAAATATAATACTAACTTCAAGGAGCAAATTTGCTTCCAAAAATCTCCAGTAAGTCCCCAAGAAGGAATAACTTTACTGTATTTAAAAATGCCTTTTTGTTTGCTTGAAAGATAACTTAATTAAATTATTGTGAAACTACATATTTTTGTTATGTATAACTGGTTTTAGAAACCTCATACCTAAAAAAACCTAAGAAGCAGGCTTCTCTTACATAATATTTGGTTTAAACCAACATAGATCTGTTTAAGCAATGTAATGTTTATGGTTCCAATGCCCGAATAACTGATTTTATTTTTTATATTGCAGAAATTTAGACAGCATTAGTTTTCCTTATCACTTTCTAGAGGTATCTAAAAGTATGTTTTCAACCAAATTATTATGAAATATTCAGAGAATTGGGGAAATATTTACATCACTTGAATATAACATGTAAAGTTCAAATTTTTGTTTGAAGGAAGGAAATCATTCCTTTTGTTATTCTTGGCTATTGCCAAGGTATTTTTGTTCCAAGGAAGAAGTT
This sequence comes from Piliocolobus tephrosceles, assembly GCF_002776525.5. Lineage (NCBI taxonomy): Eukaryota > Metazoa > Chordata > Mammalia > Primates > Cercopithecidae > Piliocolobus > Piliocolobus tephrosceles. Next base: position 9,253,847 of record NC_045434.1, on the reverse strand, counting down.
TTAGTAAAAGTAGACATATCTGAAAAATTAACATGGGGTGTAGATTGTTAAGAGAAAGCGACTAGATGAGTTACATTTATTCTCATAAAAGTTGTTTCATAAAATGTACTTTGTTTTTCCCAGGTCCTGATAACACATTACATAACATACTATTAATCACAGTTCTAGCTTATGAGTCATATCATTTATTTTAATATCTCAGGTGCTCTATTTTTTTTCCTATAAATTAGCCTTTCCCAAAATATTTTCATGGTGTATTATTTTTGTTTTCTTTTTCTCACAACCAGTTGCAGACTTTGAAGTCCCTGTGGGAGAAGAATCTAAGGAAAATTGTTATTTTTTTCTCTTTTCTATATCTTCATTTATAGCATAAAAACAAACAAAAGCTCTCATCTTGAGAAAATATAAAATAAATTACATCTTTTTAGTGTCACCCAGGAATTAAAGCCCCTAATCAGGGTGCCTGCCTCTGGAGAGAAAACGCTGCTGAAAGTTGAAAGCACGCATTCAGCTCTAGAGGGCGCGCAAGAGTCTCCACCTGACTTCACATCCTCACCCCTCTGAGCCAGACACTGGCTGCTGACTTTGACCGAAACCAAAGACAGCATTGGTGCTGGGGCATACACCTTTGGCATGGGTGAGGTATGAAAAAGATACTAAAAGCAATAACCCCCAGCTGGATATCTCTTTTGAGATGTTCCTTTAAGGATCACTGCTTTGGGGATCCACCTTTTTCAGGTCTACCTCTTTTGTAATCCTTCCTTCCTTCTTTGGATTGGTACTTTTGGATGTCTACTGTTTCTTTGCCTGTTGGGTCTGATACAGGACGTCTTCCTGACTGACATAATGCACACCATTCATCTGCTTAGAACACCAAGTGGGAACTGGGGTGAGGGCCAGGGAGAGAAAACATGGGGCAGGAAGCAGAAGTTTGTCTCTAGTCCAGACAGTGGAAATTCCTCGGACTCATAGGTAGTCTACTCCATTCCCTTAAGTAGATTTCATGAAAATTGGAGACCAGAGCCCCAGACAGCAAAATGAGTTTAATTTTATCCTAGAGTTTCTCCTCTGTCCAATTCACTCAAAAACTTGAAGAGAAATCAGCCAGGTGATCAGGGCTGACAGTCAGGATTCTAGCCTTCTGCCTTTAGAGACTCCACCTGAGACAAAGAGGGAGACCAAGAATTTGGGTCATTTACATATGGGTGACTAGAGAAAAGAGAAAAAGGGAGTCTCTGAGGATTAGAGAAGGCAGACACCTCAGGCTTGGTCTAGACACCCCCAGGGGAAGTGAAGGCAAAGCTGTAATGTCAAACCCACCCATGATCTTATCCAGAGAGAGATTCAGCGTACAAAAAGAGCTGAGATACCACTGGATTCAATCTCAGAAAGAACAGGCAGAGATCTTTAAAGTCCCTTTTATCAAGTGGGTGATCTGAGTCCTAAATGACATTTTACCAGTTAGTAACTAGGTGATGTTTGCTGAGGAGATCACACATTGGTACCCCCTCATTCATGCCATTCATAGGCAGCACCACCCTTAGACCTGGGCAAGTGGGGTCATTACTCCCACTCTGGGGTGCCTTCCTCAAAATCTACCAGGATCCCTGTAGTGTGTAGGACAAGCTGGGGCCTGAAGTATTGTCATGGCGTGGTGTCACAAGCCTGGACCACTTGGGCCCTGGTCCCCATTTATCACTTTTAGGCCAGTCTCCAACTCTATCCCATTAACCTACCCCATATGTAGGGTCAAGCGGATGAGCCAAGGAGGAGCTGTAGTCCTCACAGCTTTCATGTTATTCCAGGATCCTGTGGCCAGTACCCAGTTCAAGAACGAGCTTGGTAAATAGATGGCTCCCTTTGGCTGCTGCAGTATCTCTTCCAGAAGTTGGTATGAGCTTATGCTGCCAAAATGGTGCCGATACACTAATTTTGATTAACTTTCACTCATGGAAAAAGCAGAAGACATTCAAGGCTATGGGCTACCAAGGAGCCCACTGACCCTTGGGTTTGAGCCATGTTTGTGAGACGGTTCATCGGCTCTCACTGATCCATCACTGCCTCTGGTCTATCCCAAAGTAACAAGTAGCAACAGGCATCCCTCTCTCCAAATTTCCCATGCCATGGGTGGCTCAAAGGGTTACCAACTCACTCCCTATAGGCTTTACATCATACAGCAGGCAGTTCTCAAGTGGGCCTCTTGTTTTCAAGGGATTTTGAGACCACCGCTCCATATGAACAATGGGCAGGCAATTCTGATCAATGTCCACTCTTTCCTCCAGTGGATATGATAATGTTATGGTATCTCTGATCATTTTTAAGCCATGTCAAGTGAGGAGCTGACAATTCTGTGACAATGGATCAATTGTGCTTTGCCCATGGGCCCCTCAATTACCCTTTCAACTTGTGTTGGTGTGAAGACTACAGGGTCAACACAATAGGATCACATTCTAAGAATACAGTGTTTGTGGCCTTAAGTTTTCAAGGAAGATGATGCAAAATCACATGTTTTCCTGTGCTTATACTATACAATTCTGAGAGCAAATTTAACATGACAAGAAAACAAATTAACTTTCACATAATTCTGAATACCCTGGGTAAGACTTGCATCTGGAGTCATCATTAACAAAGCTCAGTAATAACCTGATAGTGTTATAAGTATCCATGCAACTAGCGTTAAATAAAATAAAAGAACAGCAGGAAGCTGCAAAGGCAAGAACGTCTGTATTATTTCAATATGAACAGGTTCTGAAGAGCCATGACATTTTGAATAAAAACGATGCTGCTCCCTTTTTATTTTGATGGGCATATGACATTAGCCAGGAAGGGTGTACTTGACAATGAAGAACAAGAAGAGATAGTTTCTAGACCGAACCAGGAAGTGATAATGCCTGAATATCACAGAGAATTCTCATGCATGGATTAGACAATAAATAAATACACAAATACCTCTTTGCTACTCATTATTCTAAATCCCAACCAAAATAGATAAGTTACTATACCTCACATGATCCCATGAATTTTGTTTATGAAAACAAAAGCCACACCAAAAAAAAAAAAAAAATTGTGCAAGGTCTCACCCACACTGGCAGAAGCCGTGTCAACGTTCTGGGACTTGGCAGCGTGTTTGGCCCTGGCGGTGTCAGCACAGCAGGAACTCTGTCACTCACAAAGTAGAACTGATCTCACCATGCAAGAAGCAGCAAGTTCGTCCCCAATCCAAGGAGTGATGTCTCTTCGTAGGTGCCAACTGCAGTACCAGCAGCTGAGGGGTGGCTTGGGTTAGGCAAGGGTGTATTTGGAGCAAATGCTTGAGGAAAGCAGGAGAATATTTTAATGCTTAATCTCTATCACAATTCCCACTACCACCACCAAAAATATACCAAAAGACCAGAGTACTAAGGATTGCAAGCAATCTCAAGACAAGTCCCAAGCCTTTCCCCCTTTAAACCAGATTGTAAATGCTAAGTCTTCTTTTTCTAGATATTCTGCTCACTAATGTTAGCAGGATTAATATAAACATTTATTCTATGCAGTGAGATGCTAAATGAATCCTTCTTGCCTGATACTCAGGAATTCTTACCATGAAGAATCATTAACCAAGGCTTATGTTACACAAAATATAGTCTAAAGAAGTGTTAAATACCCTCACATTCTTTGTTTGTTCTTTTGTTTTTTAGAGCCAGGGTCTCACTGTGTTGCCGAGGCTAGCACACAGCGGTGTGATCATAGCTTACTGCAGGCTCAACTTCCTGGGCTCCAGCGATCCTCCCACCTTAGCCTCCTGAGTAGCTGGAATCACAGGTATGCACCACCATGCCCCACTAATTATTTGCTATGTTTGTTTGTTTGTTTTTGTGGAGACAGGGTCTTGCTATGTTGCTTAGACTGGTTTCAAACCCCCTGACCTCAAGTCATCCTCCTGAATTGGCTTCTCAAAGCACTGGGATTACTGGTTTGAGACACTGTGCCTGGCTAAGTACCCCATATTCTAAAGGCAGCACACTTAAATCTGTACTAAATACATTAAGAGCTTACTTAGGGAGGAAGAAACAAGTCATGTTAAATTCGGTGTCCAAACAATTTGAAATAAAGCCGAGACACTGAGAAAAGGGTATAAGTTACTAGGACTTCTCAGAGAAGACACGTTTTCTTACCCTGCAAATAGGAAAAGAAAGGACAGGTGCTCTTGCTTCTCTCCCTGAAGTCAAGTGAGTGTGGTTCCAAGAATATTCTGCAAACATTTTAAAGATGCCTTTCAGAAGGGCGTCCTGGTGTCTAACTTCTCTCTATGGACATTACTCTTACTGATGTGGCACTGAAAAGAGATAGCAGAATAAGATGAGGAGGCAGTCTTGGAGCCATCTATATCCCCACAAGCTGGTGGACAGGGATGTAACAAGTGTATCAGGAGTGAAGGCTGACAGTAGAAATAGACAAGCTCCAGCCATCTTACAGGTTTCCAAGAGGCAAAAGATAGAGAATGGCAAAGTATTGGAATAAAAAAAGTCAAGTTAGAGTTGAATCTTTCACATTAGAGAAAAGTGCAATATGCCAGGGAGGGAAGAGTTTGAAGAACTTTGCAAAGTGCCCCACAAATGAGCCAGCATTTGGATGTTTGCCGCAGAGAAAGAATTGACAGTGGTTAGTAAGCCAGACAAGAAGCAACAGCATAGCCATCACAGTGAGTACTCTGATAGTGGTGGGTTCAATAAAGCCTTGCTTGTCTCCTCCCCCTTTTTTCCTAACCCCAACACATTGGAGAAATGTGGGTGGAAGAGAGAGGACAAAGAGAAAGTTTCTTAGGAATAGAAAGCTTGACGAGGTCCATCTCCTCCAAATGGGTGCTGTCCTGTGGTGGGAGGACAGTAGAATCAAGTTTTAGAGAGCCATTTTCAACTGCACTCAATTTTGTTCATGGGACTAAAAACTTTCAAAATCTTTCCAACATGTCATTCAGGGGCAGGAAAGAGATTCAAGAGAGTCTGATGGAAAGCAATCACTGGAGGGAAAAATTAAAAACACTCCATATTTATATCCCTTGAATTTAGAGTGCTAAAGAAACTGATGACAAACTGAGACTCAAGTTGTGTCAAACCTGAGTGATATCCTGCCAAGTTGTGGTACCTCTCGGCTTGATTAGTGAGTTGGCTGTTTCTACAACAAACTGCAAAGCTTCCCTTTCCAGTTTTCTTTCTGGCATACACTCTGGGGAGAGCTTGATGGAAAATAGGTGCTTGGAGGGTTGGTTTTCTACACTCATGGAGTGAGATGCACTTCTGTTTTCGTTCTGAGGACTCATCTTAGAGAGCAGCTTTTGTTAAAAAGCCTCATTCTTGAAAGTTGTTTACTATTCTTGGCAAAATTTGACATTTCAGCCCGAGTTTGGCCCTCACACCCCAAGAGATTCTTGGGTTTTCTTTTGCAGAAATGCAACTTGGATAAAACATTTTGAGTAGTTAGGCATCCAAGGTGGCCTGATAGAAAACACCCACAAGTTCCTGCTGTTCTACCAATTTGAGCTAATTTAATTAGTTGAAGCCTAAAGTTTTGAAAGAGGTATTTGTGGGTTTCTTTAAATTGATTTATTATAGGCCAATGTCAATAACATCAAGATAAATATTATCCCATCTAGCTTTATGTCTGCACACAGTGGCTAAAGGATGATTTTCAGGATGTTGCACTATATTCTTGAATATCAGTTCTTAAATATCAATAGAGATCATCATAAAATCATTACAGGGATGACGTATAAGCCAAAATGGAGTTGAGGTTTATAAAGTCTCTCACTGAACTTTTCTGGGTTAATGTATCCATATATTCTTCAACATTTTTATTTAAAATTAATCCAATGAGCAAGCATAAAAAGGAGAAATTTAAATAATTGCCAAGATTATTTATGATTGTCTTCATTCCTCCTGGCTCTAATTATTTACATCAATGTGTCACGAATTACACAGAGTAACTTTCAGGTGTGTTAATGCTCATGAGACGAGCATTCCACTCTCCTCTAACTTTTTGTATGATTATTATTTCTTGTTGAATTTTTGAAAAATAACACCACTGGATTTCATTTTTTGGGTGTCTTTTTGGAGTCAGACTTCAATGGTCTAGTCATTGTGAAAATTCAATAAATGCTTTCTGACTATCTCAAAAAAGAAAACATTCTAGGTATTGTACTTAGGTTTGAATGGGATTAAGCTCCTAGCTGACCCTTACTTGCTAGGACATTTCCCCCATGTCACATAATCTCTCTGAGCCCCAGATTTTTCTACTGTAAAGTGAAGAGAAAGATTCAAAAATTTACCTTGGATGTCTGATATTAGAATTCTTTGCTTTACTCAGTTTTGCTTTTTAATAACCAAATAAATATTTGGTCATTTTATGAATTTTTTTCCTAGAAAATTCTACATTTTTTTTAGTGGAAAATTCTACCTTTGTACAATCCATAATTCATATTGAATTAAAAAAAATCATTTTCCTTTGAGCATTTCAAAAATTATAAGATCCTATTTCATTTTCTAAATTAGCTTTAATTTTTAACCATATATTTGGGGAGAGACAAGAAATGATAATATGTAGCCATTATTGTTTTTTGCTTGACAGCTACAATATATTCAACTTCTTTTTCTGTTGCTATTAGTTTGATCGATGCCATTTGCTTGATGCTAGTAAATTATTTCTTCAAGCCACCTTGATGCTAAACTCGGGCTTCTGAGGCAGGAGAATGGCGTGAACCCGGGAGGCGGAGCTTGCAGTGAGCGGAGATTGCGCCACTGCACTCCAGGCTGGGCGACTGGGCGAGACTCCGTCTCAAAAAGAAAACAACAAAAACAAAAGAATAGTAATAATAGTAATAAAACATTTAAACGTCTCACTTTTGTTTATGAACCAACATAAACATATTATTTGTTTTCGTAAATCTTTCTCCCTGCAAAAAATCTAATATCTGAAAAGATTAAAGAACCCTAGAAACTATAGTAGAATAACATATTGTCCCCTTTAAAATAGTACATTAGAGTTAAACCATAATTTTAGCCATAAAATGTGGTGGAGAGTTCTAATTGTGAATAATGCTTAAAGATCTAAACCCTACTGTTTTTGTTTTGTTTTGTTTTGTTTTTGAGACAGTCTCCCTCTGTCGCCCACACCGGAGTGCAGTGGTGCGATCTCGGCTCACTGAAACCTCTGCCTCCTGGATCGAATCCTACTTTCTAAGATCACTACTATTATCTTCATAAGAAAAAAATACATTCCCATGACACTTAAAATTATGCATTTGATATTGTCCCATAAAACATAAGCTTTTTAATGCTTAGGATAAAGATAGTGAGGAATTAGTTTCTCCTTAAATAACTGTTGCATGCAGTACTGACCTGATAATCTGGTCACTGAAAGCCACAACTCTGAGCTATTAACAATTAACTAAGGTAAGCTATAATTTGACATGTGATAAGAATGACCTTGTTTAATAATACAGTTCACAGGTGAGCAGTAAAGTTTAAGTCCCTCGAAGCTTAGAATAAGTTCTAAATAAGTCCTAATACATATTCGCACACACAAAATTACGGTATTCACCAAAGTTATTATAATATTGACAATAAAATGTATTATTCCCTGACAGCGTCAGTCGTAAGGAAGTTTATTTTGCGTGCTTGGATTCCATAAAATAATATCATCCAATTTACTTCCTTATATGGACTAAAACAAGCCTTTGTGATTTCAGGAACATTAATAAATAAATTATATCTGAAATATTTTACATCTCAACAGTCAGTTGTTTGGGGGGGTTCCCCAGTAAGTATTCGATTAAGCATTTCAAACCATCCCAAACATCTGTTTTTACTACCACTGAAAGACAGTGGGCAAATCATAAATATTGCAGTGTTTGTTCGGTGGGGAAACTAAATTGTGGATTCTAATGCTTTCTTCTCTTTTCTTGTTGATCTGACTTGAACAATCACTCAGATTTTGATCAAGCAGATATTCTGACATGGAGTGAAGATTTTTCACTGCAGAAAATAAAAATGAAAAAAAAAAAGTATTTGCAGCTATAGAAACAAAACGTGAGCAGTTAGTCTGCCACTGGGCGGTGAGCAAACGTGCCAGGACCCTAACTCAAGATGACTTATCTAAGCACCAGGAGCGCTATGTACTATGCGTATTAAGGATTTATGGGGTTCAAGAGAAGACAGTTAACTAAAGACTATTCCTACTTCCCCAAGAAGTCTGGAAAACATTGGCTTAAAAAAACTTTCTGTATTGAAAGATTTTTCAAAGTACTTAATATGCTTTGGGTGCTTTGTGTATCTCCAAATGGAGAATTGAGCAGAATCCTGAAATTACTTTCAATGGAACTATTTTTTGGTCAAGTTGCTATTAATATCGTGTGGAACACTACCAGCCCGCAAACACAGTCTGGAGAATGATGAGCTGTAGCTTTATGTTTGAGAGTAATCAATACTTATGTGGTAATTAAATCCTTGAGACTATAAGAGATTGCTCATGGACAAATGACCAACAAGAACAGAACCTTGCAAAAGAACACCGCAATTTGAATAGGATTAAATTCCTAGCTGACACTTATTTGCTAGGATATTTACCCCATGTCACATAATGACTCCTGCATGGTAGGAGCCATTATGAGCACCTAGTTACAGGACAGGCAGAGTATGATATTATGAGTTTATTATACATGCCCTAGACTCATAGAATTTTTAAATTATAAGAATAGAGATCACATAATTCAACCATCTCATTTCATAGCTGTGGCAATTAAGGACTGAGCAATTAGATGACTTATTTAAATGTACACAGCTTGTTTCACAGTTGCTCGTCAAACTCAAAAGAGAGAATACATTACCCTAAAGAAACTGGTTCTGAGCAAATGCAAAAATGTTTTCTGGTCACAAGACATTAATGCTAAAAATAATTTCTTAATATAGATGGTGAAGGAATCCACTGGGGCCCATTCCTTCCTTCGTGTAATTTCTCATGATGAGGAAGGAATTTTTTGAGTTGACAAAGTAAACTAAACCTTCCTTGGAAACAACCACACAAGAGTGCTCATTACTGTAATAGACAGAGGAAGGAAAAAAATCTCTGTGATTTGTAGTCTTATGCACCCTTTCATTATTTTGCTTCGGAATGTTTCATACAGACAAGCATAGAGTAATTTATTATTTCTTCTTTACTCCTTAACAATCCCAGTACTTTTTTAAAGCAAAAATGTTTCGCCTTCCTAGCAAATGAGTCTGTGTTTTGACATAAAATGATTTGAAATGGTATAATCCCACTGTCGGCATCATTTCTTATTTATTTATTTATTTTGAGATGGAGTCTCGCTCTTGTCCCCCAGGCTGGAGTGCAGTGGTGCTATCTTGGCTCACTACAACCTCCGCCTTCTAGGTTCAAATGATTCTCCTGTCTCAGCCTCCTGAGTAGCTGGAATTGCAAGTGTTCACCACAACGCTCTGGCTAATTTTTGTATTTTTAGTAGAAATGGGGTTTTACCATGTTAGCCAGACTGGTCTTGAACTCGTGACCTCAAGTGATCCGCCCACCTCAGCCTCCCAAAGTGCTGGGATTACAGGTGTGAGCCACCAAGCCTCAATTTTATTTTTATTTTAAAAAATAAAAACAACAAAAAACAACTGTCAACGTAATTACCACACACTTAAAAACAACTGCAATTGTGGTGTAAGGAACTGTTGGAAATCTTGTTTCTGGTTCTCACACTTAACAGTGTTTGCTCGTATAAAACAGGTCACTGAAACTTTAATTGCTTCACAACTGTACCTTTGGTCTGTTCTTATTTTCTATCTAATTAAATGTAAACATTATTTCAAATTATAAACCAATGGGACTAGGTGTAATTTTTCCACCCTTCTCTACATCTTCTTTATTTCCTTGAACAGGTGCCATAATAGGCACTCAATATAAATGTCTATAAAATGGAAGGAACAATAATATATCCCTCATAGTCTTATCTAGAGGCTTAAGTGATAACGTCTATGTGAGCATTCTTTGCAAAGAGTAAAGCACTACTTCTTATTATGTGAGTCTGAATTACTACTAGTGTTACCATTATTATAAGATGATTTTCTAGATATTATGATTGATATTAATAAGAATAAGAACATATACAAAGCAATTGGACAATTTTTACCATATATTAATTCTTCAAAACTGTTTGTTGAATCATGTATAAAACCAATGGAAATCAGTGGAATATGGGTACACAAAAAAGAACAGGTCAGAGTCTCATGAAATTAATGTGAGAAGTGACTATTAACCTAATCTGAAACAAAGTGGAAAGTGTTTGGACGAAGGGAGGCAGGATGGTGCACTTCCGGCTTCTTCTTCACCACCAACTCTTCCCTGTGTGCGAGAATGCAGCTGACGCCCGGGAAGGTGCAGATTAATCAGGCATGCACCAGGTGATGTCAATCCGAGGAGACCAAGATTTACCTGGCGCACCTGCGGAGCGCCCCCCCCCCCCCCCCCCCCGACATGCCCGTGCCCCGCCTATTGCTCTTCCACTCCTAGAAAAGTCGCTCCCAGCAGATGCGCTGGGGGTGGGCTTTCTCAGCCCCCACTCTTGTCCGGACTGTATTAGAAACTCCACCCCCCCCCCCCCCGCCCCCCAGCTCCTGTCCCTGAAGCTAGATGACCAAAGAATAAATTTGCAGTTTTGCTTTTATCCTTGCCTACTCGCTGGTTCTTTTGTGCCCACTCTGGTGGTCTTAGAAAAACAAATCAGAAAGCGAGAGCTGCAGAATCATAATTTGGTCGATAAGATAAAATAAGGAAGATAACACTGTAAAACCCAAAATGGCAGGAGTAGTTCTGAGCAGGAAATTGTAATTCTTGTATGAGCAAAGAATTAAGTTATTATCAGGATGGGTATTTGTTTGTGATTAGAATGAAGCTAGAATTTTTTCTGGATGTAAAGAAAAAAGAAGTAAGGTTATCCAGGAACTGAAAATGGCATTGATGAAGAGGCACTTCTCTTCCACACAACGATCTCAATGAGATGATCTTTGCTTCACCTTAAAGATACCTTCTCTTTAATTATCTTATTGAATATCTCCCTAGAACTCCAGAATGAGACATCTAATTATCCATTTAGCATCCACACATGGATGACCAGTATAAACCTCAAAATGAGTATGTCCGAGAATGAACTCTTGCTTCTCTACACCAAAAACCTTGGCCCCCTGAGTCTTCTTCATCTCAGTAAATGGCACTACCATTCACTCGTTCATTTAGCCTGACATCCTTGGAATCTTTTTTTAAGTCCTTTGTTTTGCTCATACTCCAAATCCAAATAATCACAAATTCTGTCAGCTTTCCCATCAAGATAAATTGTGAATCCATACATTCTCCACTTCACTGCAATTGTAGTCAAATGCATAGAGTGCAGTAGCCTCTTAAATGGTCTCCATGATCTGTCTCTTATCCCACTCGTATCCAGAAATCAAAACACAGACCAAGTGATTCTTTTAAAATGTTAAGTATCTAATGTCATTCTGCCACTCAAAGTCCTGCAATCAAATGTAGAATAAAGTCCAAACTTCTTATCTAAAGAACCATGTGAACCTGGCCTTGACTTCCTCTCTTACCTTGCTTTCTGTATGACTATTCATCCCTTAGCTCCTCAATATCTCAGTCTGTAGAATAGACTAAGATTCTAGTCTAGATTCTCTAGTCTGTCTAGCCCTTAGTCTATTCTATAATCAGACTGATGACAACACGATTCTGCAGAAGATGCAATAACATCCCTCACCTCCTGCTCTGAACCAAGGGCAATTACAGAGTTTACGTAGCTGAGTTTTAACGATGATGATCTATTAAGCTCACACAACTTCCTATTTCTCCATAGGTATACAAGACACTTTATCTAGTTGCTCCTTACAAGTGACGTGATGTACTGTATTCCTCTTATAAAAATAGAATGAATGAGTTGCTAATCATAAGAGTCCCAGGGAAGAGTGTTTGTGTTGGGATCCCTCAGGCTGCTGGAGGCCATAAACCATGCTTCCCAAGGTTAGTTTCCAGTGAGTAAACGCAAAATGTAGATTTGAAGATAATTCAAGCAAAAGACACTGCTTTGACTTGAATTGCCTGATTAATTGTAAGTTAATCATCTCTTCACTATTGAATTCCTTCCTAGCAAGTCAATTGTCTACATAATAGAGACAGAGCATGGTGGTGACTTAATTTAGTCAGATAATTGCGTGCTTGCTTGACCTCACCTTGTCAACAAGACCTGGCTATGATGTAAAGAACTTCAGTGGAGAAATGAAAGGAATTGATAGTTAAGGCCAGCACTATCAATAGGAGGTGAAACAGACATGGGGAGGGGGTGAAAAATCAGAAAGACTTCGTTAGGAAGCACAAACTGCTCAAGCCAGCAGGCCTGCCTGACTGCAGCGTCACTTGATGAATAAGCAAATGGGGCTCAGGGGATGAGAGATCTTTACTGATGAGAAATTCTCACAAATAGGAGATGTTTAGGGAATAAAATACCCCTTCCAGGCTGGTCATGGTGGCTCATGCCTGTAATCCCCACACTTTGGGAGGCTGAGGCAGGCGGGTCACTTGAGCTCAGGAGTTTGAAACCAGCCTGGCCAACATGGTGAAACCCCATCTCTACTAAAACAACATAGAAATTAGCTCAGCTTGTTGGTGGGCTCTTGTAATCCCAGGTACTTGGGAGTCTGAGACAGGAGAATCACTGGAACCTGAGAGGCAGAGGTTGCACTGAGCTGAGATCGTGCCACTGCACTCCTCCATCCTGGGTGACAGAGTGAACTCTGTCTCAAGAAAAAAAAAAAAAAAAAAAAAAAAAAAAAAACCTTTGCAATAGGTTTAGTTGTTGGTTAAATGACACAATACAAAATATTTAGGAATTTTAAGTTCAAAGTAGTATTTAAGGCATCCTAGAACCTTATGCATTAAATAACTTAAAATGTACATATAGTAAAATTATACCCAGCAAAGTAAGAACAGTAAGAAATACTCTCAATGAATATTTTATTTTTATATGCTTTTTTTAAAAACTGTGAGTCTATCCATTAACCTTTCTCTATTGCTAGTAATGGGATGGAGGGAGAAGTGACCTTTTAAATATAAATAATCCATGTTGTGCTAAAACAACGACGACTACATTTCCAGAACTGAGGGCATTCATGAAATCCTGAATCTATCTATGTTGCCTTAAATCAAGCTGACAGTAGAATAATTTCTGCTGAAAGGCTCTCCTATGAGATATTGGACATTTATGTTATGAAGGTTGTAACCAAATTATAGGTTAAGATCTATTCATTTATCATATTAATTCAATGAACTTTTATTACACACCTACCATATGAGGTACTGTGCTTTCACGTCTTATCTCATGTATTTATTTGCTCCACAGTGCAAGCTGTATATCATCACTGCATATTCCCATGAACTACTCTACTTTCCATTCCCAGAGCTATGTCTTCTATATTAAAATAAAATGGAAATCAAAACAAGATAATGACATAGAGAGAACTGGTATTTGGATATTAGTCCAGGCTCTGCCAATAGCTGTGTTTTCTTGTCTGTACAGTTAGTATGTTGATATATAATGTTAAAATTTCCAAGTAACATTTCTGACTCTCTCTATCATTACTAAATTAATATTACACTGTGTGTTCTGGTGGTGGTAGTAATTATTATTTACGGTCTTATCCAAGTCTTTTTCCTGCCATTTGATGAGTCAAAGGAATCTAGCTGACCACACTGGCAGCAGATCTGCTTTTATGAAAGAAAATAAGAAACGTGGTAAAGAGTGTGGTTTGGCATTATTTGGATTTTTTGTTTTGATTTGTAAGGATCATGTCTGCTTCTAATATGTAGATGGATCATAAATTGTAGTATACCTGGAAAATGACAAATTACTTGTATCATCACATAATATAGATTTATTTCTTCCTTTTGAACTGATAAGTCTTAACTTTTATTTTAAAATGCATATATTCATATTTGTGGGCTTGGTTTTTTAATTTAGTATTTCCAGTTAATGCACATGATGTCAGATATTAATATTATGTGAATGCATTACCCAAGGTCATGCAAAAGGTTGTTAAAGTTAAGCAGTGAAACCTTATCAGAGTAAATCAGCAAGACATGGCATAGCTTTGAGTTCATGTAAGAGGAGGCAGAAAGGTACAAATAATTGATATGCCAATTCAGGTAAGGGATCAGCTCTAGAAACCACCCTGCTCTGTATAAACAACATGTATTTGTTCAGATGTCTGCCTTGATAATTTTCCCCTTTTTTTTATTTTTCAAGGGATGCAAAAGCTTCAGGCTGATTGATCCCAGGAAAGAAGTCAATGGGCTCTATGAACTATTTTTGTGGCTCAGTTACCAATACCACAAGAGCAATTACATTCAATTAGATGCCACTGAACTGGCAGCTTCTATTAACCCTCTTAAAGTCTCTCTCTCTCTCTCTGTCTCTCTCTCTCTCCGTCTCCCCTCTCACCCCCCCTCACTTTTCTTGTGCAGTCTCACTCTGCAATTGGCACTGAAAGTGGCTCCTAACAGTTTTGTTACACTAAAGAATGTGTCAACTTTTTATTGTGAGACGATTCTAAAGTGTTTATTATGAAGGCACTCCTGTTTGCATTGGGTTCAATTTGGCGCCAGCTAGATACACATTTTCTTAGATTTTTGTTAACTGCTATGCATCTTGGAGGGGAAGTTGGATGACATTGTATTTATTTTAAGTTGTCTTTTTGTTTTTCTAAGAGTGACAAAAGGAAGGGTGTTTTTGAGAATAATCTTTTTTTAGATACCGATTGCTGCAAGCAAAAACTTTTTCACATCTTAAAATAATTCCCTTGGTAAAAAAGATTATTTAAATTTGAGATAAACTGTTATACACATTTATTGACTTCTTAGCATAGCAATTATTTACTCTATAGGACATCCCTATGCCACATGTTATGAAAAGCCCAGTGCTTCTCAAAAGCCCTTTGATAACTTAATAAGTTCTTGTAACCATTAATAGAAATTAGTCTTGCTTTTCCTAATTTTTTCGTTGAAAAATGTCATGTGACAATCTGACAAAAGTAAACTCGAAGCTGAATTTTATATCGTAGATCTAAAGCGGATGGTACATTTGTTTTTTGTTGTTGATATTTTTAAAGTAGTCTTTCTTAGTCCTTGTTTTTCATCTTCAGATATTTATTGAATACTTGTTGCATTTGACACATTGACCCTGGGACTCTGAAGTTCACAAAGTATAGATATGTAGTCCCAAATCTCAATGAATATATAATCTATTATGAAAAAGCGATTCTGTTTGCACTTTCTGACACCTCAAGTAATGTACAATCTGAGTACAGGGAAGGAAAAGATAACTTCTAAATTGGGGATGTGAAGAGCATCCTCCAGGATATATTTGAGCTGGAGGATGTTTAGGACTTCCACATGTGACGTTAGGATTTGAAATCCCGGAAAAAGAGCATGAGCAAAGCGAGGGAAACAACAGGACACAATAACTCACTGGGAAGCCACCTATTTTGACAAAGCCATAGGAAAGTGACTTAATAGAAAGCTGAAGGTGAACCAAAATTTAATTGTAGAAGGTATTTACTGTCAATCTAAAAAAGCTGTTTGTTATTCAGAAGATAATGGGGGAATCACTGCTGGGATATTAGTTAAAATATATATATCTATACACACACACACACACATATATATATATGTATGAAACCACTAACAAATTTCTGTTTGGGAAAGATGAATCTGATGGTTGAGAATAGGAAAAACCAAAATGTAAAAAATAATATAGTCAATAATATATTACTATGACTATTATTATGATAATTAGAGACATTTATTGTCATATTTCCTCCTTTTGGCCTTAAAATAGCTGTGAAGGATATGTCCATCGTTGTTCTTTTTCTTCAGTAGATCAGAAAACAGTCAGTTACTCTAGTCTCTCTGATGGGATTCTCACCTACTTCCAATTCTGTAGCCCTACGAGATTGGCAAACTCTTTTGATGATATCTTGGGTAGTCACTTTCCAACCAAGGTTTTTATGTGCCTTACTGGACTCCAGGGCACAGATATGCAAGGGGAAATCTCATCAGATATCTCAAGTCATCTTGGAGTCTTTTCCCAGTTTCTTTCTCTTAGCACATTATCTCATCCCAATTTTCTAGGAAAATGAATCCTTTTAATTTTTTCCATATTCTATTCTGATGGAACCCTTGGGAAATTCTGGGTTAGCACTAGACAATGTGTCTCCTTGCATTTCTGAAACTCACACTATTTCAGCAGGCTTTCTCATCCTTCAGCTAATGCAGTTGGCTAACTCTTTCCATGGACTGACAAAGAGAGAAACACATTTTAAAGATAGTATAAGTAACAAAACACAGAGTAGAAGAGATATTAATAAATCAAAAACAGTTCCAATTTTCCAAACCTATGGACTAAAAGGTTCCATATTGAGAATCCTTTCCTTCTTGAAACACTCACTTCTCTTGACTTACAAGACATAGAAATATTTTGGAAGACACTGATCCTCTTTCTTGCTCTGGCCGATCTCTCTCTACATTTCTGGTTTATTTTCCTCTTTTCATCCTTGAGGTTTTCCATATAATTATTAGTAGAAGTCAGCAGCAGAATCAGGCTTTAGAAGAAAATGAACTCAAGCTTAGACATTAAGAATTTTGTCCACAAGTAAAATAAGAGATATGATAATTGTAGTATCGGTGGTGGATGAACTCCAAGAAAGGAAGGAGTAAAAAGAACGAGAAAATAGGGAGACGATGGTCAGGGAGACAGACTGAGAACTCCCTAAGATATTTCTATCTTGTAAGTGAAGGGAGGTAAAATGTTCCAAGAAGGATATTCTCTGTGATCAATGAAGTCAGATTTTCCCTATAGATATAAAAGCTTGTAATCCAACAAGTTAGGAAAAAGAAAAAATAACATTTGAGAAGGCAGCAAGGTAAAGTGGATTTAGTATTGGATTAAACCAATGGTTGCATGAGAAGAAGATAGTCTTAAAATAGGAATGGAGCTATGCTGAATATTCTTTACAGATAGGAAGTCCAATTTAAACTAACTTAAAGAAAAAATATTTTTGGTTACATAAGTGATTATTCAGGAAATCAGTAAGTGTCATCAGGTTCTGGTCTCTCTCTGCCTTTCAACTTTGTTCTTGTCCATATATTGATTTTATTTTCAAACACAATGTGATTTCAGCATGGCTGCTAGTGGCTCCAAGCCCACATCTTCTCATGTCCAGAGCTAGTGATAAGGAATGTCTTCTCTTCCCCAGTGCTGATGAAAGTATAAGGCCCTGATTCACATCGGCCTGAATTGGGTCAAGGTACATCACAAAAACTTGAATTACAGCTGGTGGTTTTCTGATTGATCAGACTTGAGCCTTCTACTCACAGCTGAAGTCACCTCTATCTGACATGTCAGGATTGAAAATGGGAACAAATGGTTCCCCTGGAAAAGACTGGGTAAGTTACCAAGAAAAGGGTAAATAGATACCAGGTTGGTGAAACAAAAACAAACTTAAGTCTGCCTCTGAGAAGGAACAGGAACAACCCATTATATGTAATAAAGAGGTTGTTTTGTGGCATCTGAGAGAACTGTTGGGAATTGCTAGACATGAATGGCAAATTGTGAAGGAGTAATAAATGTGCATGCACATTAGAAATAGGGGCAGCAAGAATGAATTAGTTTGGATATATTTGAGGGGAAACACACACACACACACACACATAGTTTCACATATAAAGTTCTTTTTTTTTTTTTAATCTTGGTAATACAGGGCTTCATCAGAGTGAATTGTTCAAGTCACAAGACTCTTAGAATTTGGAGGGTAAATGGTAAGAGAAAGGATAACTTGGCATTCATTCAAAAATTTAAGAATGTATTCAGTATTTGCATACTTACTATGGACTAGGCACTATTCAAGGTACTGGAATAGAACAGTAAGTATGATAAGAGTCCTAGGAAAACAGAAAATGAAAAAATAAAAAGTTAACATGTTGTATACATGGAAGTGATGTATACAGAGAGGAAGAATAACTCAGGGTAAGAAAATAGAAGCTTACAGGAGACAGAAGACATTTTGGGGTGTGGCCAATGAAGGAAATCCTAAGGAGATAACATTTGGGCATAAATATCAATTAAGTTAGGGATCAGTCCAATGAATATCTGGGGGAAGAGCACATGTAAAGGCCCCAAGTCTTGGGTGTTAGAGAAGAGCAAGAATGACAACCAGGTTAGAGGGGAGTGGGCAATTTTCAAAGAATGACAGTGCAAGAGGCTTCAGATAGAGGCAGAGGGCTTTGGGCTTTGGTAAAAAGATTGTGTTTTATCCTGAGTGTGACAGGAAGCTCTGGAGAGGAACCTTGAACTGACATACTTTCCTGGATGCTGTGTGAATTGCAAGGAAATACCAGTGGAAGCCAGAATACTTGAGTATTACAGGAAAAAAAGATCATGGTAGCTTGATCTACAGTGTAACAAAAAGATGAGAAATAGTCAAATTCAGGATGCATTCTGAAGATAGAGATGAAAGTCTTGACAATGACCAAGTTCTGGAGATGAAAAAAAGATTGAAACAAAAGAGGATTCAGGTTTCATGCCTACGCCACTGGGACATGGTGAAGCCATCCTCTAGGATGGAGAAAACTGTGAGAAATACTAGGAAGAATGGCAATTTGGGGACAAATAAAAGTTTGATTTTGGAGAATGTTAAGTTTTAAGTCCTGTTATACATCTAGATAAACCGACCCAGGGGACATTTAGAGTTGAAACGGGAATTGGAATTTGGGCTTCAGAGAGAGGCAGGGGATGTGATGTGCTAGGAGAAAGGGATAAGAGGTATATGACCACAGCCTTCTCAACGCTTTGTTCTGGTGATAAGTTGTCCTATTACATTAGCCCTAATTGGGGTAGCTGGGATCGGATAATCACAGGTTTGAGTTATGCATGGTAAAAAGGAGAGACAGTGGCCGGGTGCAGTGGTTCACGTCTGTAATCCCCACACTTTGGGAAGCTGAGGCAGGTGGATCACCTGAGGTCAGGAGTTCAAGACCAGCCTAACCAACATGGTGAAATCACGTATCTGCTAAAGATACAATACTAGCTGGGTGTGGTGGTGGATGCCTGTAGTCCCAGCTACTCGAAAGCCTGAGGCAGGGGAATTGATTGAACCCAGGAGGCGGAGGTTGCAGTGAGCCGAGGTCACGCCATTGCACTCCAGCCTGGGGCGACAGAGTGAAACTCTGTCTCAAATAAAAAAAGAAAGAAAGAAAGAAATGGTACTAAAGTCAACCATTCACTTACACAGCTGAGTAAATAGCAATGTCTCATAGAATCAGTAAATAAGTGCAGAAATATTTATTGCCAAATATCAGAAGGCTTACAGGTCTGAAGCTAAAGAGAAAAGGAGGCTCAGGATAACCCATAGGAAAACTAATTACCTAACAAGTGGAGGAAAAGTCATTTGACATATTCTACATTACAAGGACTGACTTCCTTCTGCATGTATCAAAGGTGTCAGCTGTAGCATTTTAGAATATGAAAGATTTAATCACAACCTCTTGGAGTTGAGATATAAGATTTTATTTTGTCATGTGCTTGTTTGGGAGGTAAAAGGAAAGGTTACTAAATGGATCCTTAATTGACAAAGGTCAAAAGCAGAATTTGATACCTTCTAAGTCCTGTTTCCGACTAAACTCTAAAGCCATTTCAGGATTATACATTATCTAGAGAAGCAATCTGCAATAGTTCTCAGATTTT
This sequence comes from Piliocolobus tephrosceles, assembly GCF_002776525.5. Lineage (NCBI taxonomy): Eukaryota > Metazoa > Chordata > Mammalia > Primates > Cercopithecidae > Piliocolobus > Piliocolobus tephrosceles. The sequence continues at coordinate 9,234,028 of NC_045434.1, read as the reverse complement.
AGTGAACATTAAATACCCTGGGAACTTGGTGAAGATGCTGTTTCCCTAGGCTTCACTCCCATATATTTTGATTCCATAGATCAGGTGTAGGGCCAAACATCTATATTTTTAACAAATATTCTAAGCATTTCCGATGCGGAGGTTGGGGGAGGCCCCTGAACCAAGCCTTAAGAATTTTAATCTGGGGGTAATTATGACAGATCTTTAGAATAATCACTGGCCTGTGTGTCAGAAGTCACCACATTTCTGAAGCTGTTTATTCTTATTAAGAAATATGAATGCCATCCTTCCCTATTTCAGTCATTGTCAGGTTAAAATGATACAATGCACTGTGATTATAATATTCATAGATTGTTACTTATTAAGTCACAAGAGTGAAAGCTTGCTGCTTCCATGGGAAAGTGCTTAGAATATTAAAGTACCACCTAACTGCAATTGTTAAAAGGTAGGAATTAGTAAAATTAAATGTCTGTAAGGGAAAAAAATTCTGTTTTGATATAAATTTGGTTTCCTTTCTCAAGCCAGATGTCCTTCTCAAAGGCCAAGAGTTAACAAAATTATGACATTTCCAGGTATTCTTCTCAATTATAGCTTAAAACTTAGCTTCCTTTGGGTAAAGATTCAGCTAAATACAAGTATTATTCTTTCCATCACTATCCACAGCGCCTTACTTCCTCCCTGCCTCAAGGTCTTCATCTCCTGTTCTCACTTCTCCTTTCTCAGGCTTCTCGTGTCCTTTTCCACCATGACTGCAGGTGGAAAAGCGGCTGTGGGTTTTCACCTCCTGTTCTCACTTCTCCTTTCTCAGGCCTCTTGTGTCCTTTTCCACCATGACTGCAGGTGGAAAAGCGGCTGTGGGTTTATGTGCTTGTCCTCCTTAAGGGAGAGATGCTGTCTATCTGGTTTGTGCAATTCTTTTGTTTTCTGTTGTTACTGTCTTTGACCCATCATGGAGGCAGGCAGGGTCGAGGTGGCTCACCCAGCCTAAGCAGCACCCAACACTGGCTGCAGGATACAAAGCATGCTATATCTGTGGGTCCCCAGCTGCACCCTAGGGCAAGGAAGTATGGCCGCATCCCTCAAAATTCATTCCAGAGGGGCTTCCATCCAGAGTCTTGACTGATAGAGCCCACTTACTGCAATGGTTAGCCCTGTGCAATGCCTGGGAAGGTGGCTCACCTATTCAGATTTTTTCATAGGCCATGTTAGGCCCATTGGAAACCTTGGATCTCTACCAGGCCAACCCAGCTCTAAAGGAAACTGAGGGCTATCCTTGCCTTTCCCACCACGTTATGTCCCTTTTCAAGTTCTGTACCATCTACACTGCAAAAGTACCTGCAGTTACTTGTAGTGCTGCCAAGCAATCATCACCAAACTCTAGTCTCCTGTATTCAGAACAATGTCTCTAACGTCCAGACAATGCTCTTAGAGGCTCTACCTTTAAGGGGAGACATTCTGAGTACACTCCCACTGTAGGGATGAAGAAAATTACATCTTCAGCTTTCTTCTCTACTGCTTCTCTCTTTCCTTAGCTAGATTTCCCTTTTTTATCTCTGCTGTAATAAAAAGAAAATACATAATTTTACCTCATTCACATTTGGTTTGAATTATGGGCTTCTGACATCGTTATAGGGTCTTCTTTGAATTTAGATTTTTTGGAATTCAGTATCTTTAATCTCAGCTGTGTCCTATATCTTAGGAATCTATGCATTTTCAGTTCAGTCACTAGATGGGACAGAGTGCATGCTTATTATCTGAATATCCATTACTTGTAATTTCATTTGCTCCAACAATACACCCTACATTTCACACACTCACAGTCTTGGCATTTTATCACTGCTATTGTTCAGATACATCATTCTGCTAGACTTTCCCAATCCAATCCCTGACTTCTACTTCCCTGAAAGAACTTCTTCTTCTTCTTCTTCTTCTTCTTCTTATACTTGAAGTTCTAGGGTACATGTGCACAACGTGCAGGTTTGTTACATATGTATACATGTGCCATGTTGGTGTGCTGCACCCATTAACTCGTCATTTACATTAGGTATATCTCCTAATGCTATCCCTTCTCCTCCCCCTTCCCCACAATAGGACCCAGTGTGTGATGTTCCCCTTCCTGTGTACAAGTGATCTCATTGTTCAATTCCCGCCTATGAGTGAGAACATGTGGTATTTGTTTTCTGTTCTTGCGATAGTTTACTGAGAATGATGGTTTCCAGCTGCATCCATGTCCCTACAAAGGACACGAACTCATCCTTTATTATGGCTGCATAGTAATCCATGGTGTATATGTGCCATATTTTCTTAATCCAGTATGTCACTGATAGACATTTGGGTTGATTCCAAGTCTTTGCTATTGTGAATAGTGCCGCAATAAACATACATGTGCATGTGTATTTATAGCAGCATGAAAGAACTTGATAATACTTTCTCCAAGGAATCTTCTCAGAACCCTCATTTGGGTTCTAGGGGCTCCCAGAGTGAATTCTCAAGAGTACTTTGTCCATATACCTACTATTATGACTAGCACATTGCATTATAATTTCCTGCCCCAAGTCACCCATTAAATTATAAACACTTTAAGGATATAAGTAGTATGATTGAGTTGGTTTTTAATCACGATTTTTGTATCTACAGGGACAGAAACCTGATAGACACTTTTAAAATGTTATTTTGAAATAACTAATTTACCAATAAATTAATTCCATTAATACTAAGCAAGAAAATATAACAGCAAATAACATTTATCATGTGGTATGTATAAACTAGTTAGATAAAAAAAAAAAACCAGTCACCAACTAGGTGCCAAGTAATGACGGGCTTTAGAACCTGGGGATATAAAGATGACCAAGACACAGACCTCAACAACAATGAGTGGCCTTCCTGTCTAGTAGCAAAGAAACAAATAATTACAATGAATGTTGGCTTAAAGATGAAGGAGGGTTTGAAAGGCAATGAGAGTTACAGCATGTACCAAAACAGGGAGATGATAAAATGTCCAGCATGCCTAAGGACTGTTAGAGGACTTGGTGTGACTAGAACATGTTTGATGTTGGCTACGGTAAGAGATAAGGCAGGAAAGAGTCTTCACATGACACAGAAAGCTAATAAGAAAAACACTGATAGTTCATTTGTGAGTGCCTATTATGTAGGCTGGAAGCATATGCAATGCATGCAGTACCTATTTAATCTTCATAACAAATTAAATATTGTTAAGAGTTCACATAGATGAAAAGCTTTATTCAAAACTTCCAGCTTGGGGTTCAGCACCTAAGAAGCTTGGAAGTCATCACTCTATGCTAACAACAATTGAATCCCACAAGTGTAAAAAGAACTATATTCCCTCGGTAAGACAGATTTATTTCACTTATGCAAGGAAATACAATTAGTGTAATCTGTCACATCAACAGGCTAAAGAAGAAAAGTCACATGATTATATCAATAGATGCAGAAAAAGCATCTGACAAAATTTAACACTTATTAATGCTTAAAACTCTCAGCATACTAAAAATAAAGGGGAATTTTCTCAACTCAATAAAGACATCTACAAAACCTATAACTAACATCATACTTAATGGTGAGAAATTCCAAGCCCTCTTGCTAAGATTAGGAACACAGCAAAGAAACTCTTGCCACTGCTTTTCAATATCATACTGGGAGTCCTAGCACATGCAACAAGATAAGAAAAGGAAATAAAAAGGTATATGAATCAGGAAGAAAGAAAGAAACTGTCTTTGTTCACAGATAACAAGATCATCCATGTAGAAAATCTGAAAAGAGTGGACCGAAAAACTCCTGGCACCAATAAGCACCTGGAGCAAGGTTGCAGCATACAAGGTTAATATACAAAATTCAATCCTTCCCCTATATTCCAGTGATGAATAAGTGGGATCTGAAGTTAAAAACACAACACAATTTACATTAGCACCTCCAAAACATGAAATACTTAGGTATAAATCTGACAAAATAAATACAAAATCTGTATGACAAAAATTATAAAATTGTGATGAAAGATACCAAAGAACTAAATAAATAGATACATATTCCATGATCACTGATAGGGACCTGATATTGTCAAGATGTCAGTTCTTTCAAACTTGATGTATACATTCAGCACAATCCTAATCAAAATCCCGGCAAGTTATCTTGTGGATATCAACAAACTGATTCTAAAGTTTATATAAAGAGGCAAAAGACCCAACATAGCCAACTCAATATTGAAGGGGAGCAAAGTTGAAGAACTGACACTACCTGACTTCAAGACTTGCTGATAGCTACAGTAATCAAGGCAGCGTGTTACTGGCAAAAGAACAGACAGATAGATCAAAAGAATAGAATGAAGAACCCAGAAATAAGCCCACATAAATATAGTCAATGGATTTTTGACAAAAGACTAAAAGCAATACAATGGAACAAACATAATCTTTTCAACCAATGGTGCTCAAACAACTGGACACTTAAACGCAAACAAAAAAAAAAAAAAAGAAAAAAAAGAATCTGGACACAGACCTCACAGACCTTACACCCTTTACAAACATTACCTCCAAATGAATCACAAACCAAATTCCAAAATAATAAAACTTTTAAAAGATAACATAGGAGAAAACCTAAGTAACCTTGAGTATAGGGTGACATTTTAGATACAACACCGAAGGTACAATCTAGAAAAAAATAAAGGATTGATAAGCTGAACTTCATTAACATTAAAATTTTCTGCACTGTGAATGACACTGTCAAGAGAAAAAGAAGACAAAACCAACCAAAAAGAAAATATTTGCAAAAGACAGTGATATGGTTTGGCTCTGTGTCCCCACCCAAATTTCATCTTGAATTGCACTCCCATAATTCCCACGTGTTGTGGGAGGGACTCAGTGGGAGACAATTTAAATCATGGGGGCGGTTCCGCCCATACTGTTCTTGTGGTAATGAAAGTCTCATGAGACCTGACAGTTTTATCAGGAGTTTCCGCTTTTGCATCTTCCTCATTTTCTCTTGCTGCCGCCATGTAAGAAGTACCTTTTGCCTCCCTACATGATTCTGAGGCCCTCCCCAGTCATGTGGAACCATAAAGTCCAATTAAACTTCTTCTTCTTCTCAGTCTCGGATATGTCTTTATCATCAGTGTAAAAACGGACTAATACAGACACATCAGATAAAGAACTGTTATCCAAACTATACAATGAACTCTTAAAATTCAGCAATATAAAAAACAACAATCCAATTTAAAATGGACAGAAGACCTAGACAGACATCTCCTCAAAGGAGATCTACTGAAGGAAAGTAAGCATATGAAAATATACTTAATAGTATATGTCATTAGAGAATTGACAAGCAAAACAATGGTAAGATCCTACTACATACCTATTAGAATGCCAAAATCCAAAACACGGACAACACTAAATGCTGGTGAGGATGTGAGTCAACAGGAACTCTCATCCATTTCTGGTGAGAATGCAAATAGTTACAGCTATGTTGAAAGATAGTTGGGCACTATCTCAGAAAGCTAAGTGGACTTTTTCCATGCAATCCAGCAATCACACTCCTTGGTATTTACCTAAATGAGCTGAAAACTTGTATCCACATAAAACCCTAGTACAGGGTGTATGCAGCAGCTTTATTGCCAAAACTTGCAAGTAACCATGATGCCCTTCAGTAGGTAAGCTGAAAAATAAACAACCAGACAATAAATATTTTTCAATACTAAAAAGAAGTGCTGTATCAAGCCAGGAAAAAAACACGAAGGAGACTTAAATGCATAATACTAAGTGAAAGAAGCCAATCTGAAAAAGCTACATATTGCATGATTCCAACATTCTATATGACATTCTGGAAAAGGCAAAACTATGAAAACAGTAAAAAAGATTAGTGTTTGTCTGTGGTTTGTGTGGAGGGAGAAATGAACAGAGGATGTTTTGGGCAGTCAAACTATTCTGCATATTACGATTGTAGATACCTGTTGTCGTACATTGGTCAAAACCCAAAGGATGTACAACACGAAGAGTCAATTTTAGTGTAAACTATGGACTTTGAGACATAACTACGTGCAAATATAGGTTCATTGATGGTGACAGATTTACCAGTTTTGTGTGAGAAGTCTATAGTGGGGGAGGTTGTTTTTGTGTGAGAACAGGGGATATATGAGATATCTCTGTATTTTTTATTTAATTTTGCTGTGAACCTAAAACTTTTCCAAAAGTAAGGCTTATTATTTTTCTAATACAGCTTTATTAAAATTTAAGTGCACTCTCTAAAAGACAAAGTTTGATTATTGTTGGATGCATTTGATTATTAAATTATGATTTTCCCCCTATTGCACAACTATGACTACTGAAACCATAAGGCCTACAAATATAGCCTATTCTAGAACTCAAGCAATTAAAGACTAATCCTGTGAATACACTTAAGCCCATCTCATCTTCAAATGATGTCTAGTGACAGCACCCCTGTGCCAAGTTGGTATGTAGGCACAAACACCTGAATGTTGACTCAACTAAAGCCTTGCTTTCTTCACTCAATACCAGTTCTCAGCTCACAAAGCCTACTTCTGTTCTGATTCCCCATTTTCATCATAGGTACCAACTGGGACTAGCACTTTGAAGTGGTGGGAATTCGTTTGTTTTCACGCTGTTGATAAAGACATAACCAAGACTGGGCAATTTACAAAGCAAAGAGGTTTAATGGAGAACTCACAGTTCCAGATGGCTTAGGAAGCTTCACAATCATAGTGGAGGGCAAGGAGGAGCAAATCACGTTCCTCATGGATGGCGGCAGGCAAAGAGAGAGTGGTGCAGAAAAACTCCCATTTTTAAAATCGTCAGATCTCATGAGACTTATTCACTATCAAAAAACAGAATGGGAAAGACCTGCTCCAGTGATTCAGTTACCTCCCACTGGGTCCCTTCCACAACACATGGGAATTCAAGATGAGATTTAGGTGGGGACACAGCCAAGCCATATCATGGTGCATTGCCATTGGCGTTGTCTGCTACATCTGACAATATATGGGAACTAAGGACTTCATCTGTCCCTTTCTCTTAATTAGGTCACCAGATGGGTTAGCATGGAGCCCCAAGTACTTCTTTAAAATTTTGGCAGTTAAAACTGATGTTCATCCTCTTCAAAACCCACTTTTAAAGTATACTCTCCTCTAACACTAGTCCTGACAACTTCCCCTATAGACTCTTTTTTTCCAGGCCACATCATCCTATAAGCCTCTTCATGCCTTCTGTTTAAACACATGAAAACTATAGGATTGAATATGTTTGTGTGTGTCTGTGTGTGTGTGTGTATGTGTATACACATATATTTCAATATACTATATTTAATATAGTTAATCACATATTTTAAGAATATATATACATTCTATGTAATTTCTTCTATTCCTCAGTTCCTTTAAACTCCTGTCTGGTAGAAAGAATAATGATTCCCCAAAACGCATAGCCGGAATCTAATAATGAAATATGAGACAAACAAATTGAAGGACATTACACAATACCTGTCTGTACTTTTCAAAAATGTCAAGGTTATGAAAGACAAGGTAAGACTGAGGAACTTGTTAATTAAATGATCCCAAAGATATCTGAAAATGTATACAACACTGTACTTGATCATGCATTGGATCCTGAAATAAAACTCCTCACTCTTTTCTTTTTCTGTAAAGGACAGTGATGGCAGTTATGGGACAACTGATAGAATATTACTAAGATATCTACATTAGAAGTTACTGGACTATCAGTGTTGATTTTCTGACTGATAATTGCACTGTTGCTCTGTAAGATAATATTATTTGGGGGAAATACATATGAAGTATTTGGGGTAAAGGGACATAAAGTGTACAGTTACCTCCCAAATGGTTCCGAAAAAGAAAGAGAAGTCAATAGAATAAAAACTGACATTTGGGAACCTGGGTCAATAGGTCACAGGAATTCTTTGAACTAGTCTTGCACCTTTCCTGCACATTACAAATAAAGTATTTTTAACACTAATACACACAACAACATGGTTGAATTTTATAATCACTGTATTATGTTGAGTAGAAGAAGCAAAACACCAAATTTCTATTATATTTGGACTGATATAGCTCAATAAGTGAAACTTTGCATTTGGCCATTAGATGAGTGAAGGAAATAGTACAGCCCTACAGTTTGAAAATAAAAAATTATTTTTGGTGTCAAATGAATGAATCTATTCTTGGTACATGACACTAAAGAATAATTGAGATAATGTTAAGGCCAACTAGATTGAGCAGGTTTTATATTCATCACTTTTCAGACGTTATCAATAAATGTTTGTAATTCAAAGCAAAGCAGTCCTAAAAGGTAACCAAACTCATCACATCTAATTTGAGACCACTTAAGAAGGTAAGAGAGTACAAATCAAACTTTGTCAACAAATTCTTCTTACCTGGATTATTTCACAAGATGCAGATAAAATAGGCATTTTTTTTTTTTTTTTTTTTTTTTCTGAGACGGCGTCTCGCTCTGTCGCCCAGGCTGGAGTGCAGTGGCCGGATCTCAGCTCACTGCAAGCTCCGCCTCCCGGGTTTACGCCATTCTCCTGCCTCAGCCTCCCGAGTAACTGGGACTACAGGCGCCCGCCACCATGCCCGGCTAGTTTTTTTTTTTTTTTTTTTTTTTTGTATTTTTTAGTAGAGACGGGGTTTCACCGTGTTAGCCAGGATGGTCTCGATCTCCTGACCTCGTGATCCGCCCGTCTTATTTTTTTAAAACAGGATCAAAATTGATGCTGTTATGCACATTAATCATTTCAGTGATTTCTTTAAGCAATGTAACAGTAGAGAAGGAGGAGAGGGAAGGGAAGCAGAAAGAAACGAAAGAGGCAATAGAGAGTGGGAAAGAGGCTAAGAGACAGGATGCTAAGTAAAGACTTTGTATCAGATCTGGCTTTCATACTCTAGAAACTTGAAACAGCCTCAGCACCTCAGAGCATGGTTCTGGAAGGCCCTGGTTCCGGAATGCTGTTGAGCACAGTTGCTCACGGGTATCCAGAAGCTCACCCAATATATAAAGCAGAGACATTTCCAAATCTAACCTCCAACCTTAAAATTTGCCCTAAGTTCTGTGGTTTTCAGCCGCACAATGACTAGAGCAAAATCGTCATAAACTCACACCCTGTTTGTGTAAAGCTCTTGCAGGACGTTACCCACTCCCTGGTTTATCTATAGCTCCTTTAGGACAATTATATGGAAGAATGACAACACAGGCTTTGCAAACAGGCAGACCAACTGACTTAGGTTTGAATTTTATGTCTAACACTTATTAATAAGCCTCTCTATAAACCTCAGTTTCCATACCTACAAAATGAGAATTATGCTAAATACTTCACAAAATTCATTTAAGAACTGAAGAAAAAAAAAGGGAATGCCTTATACTTGAAAAATAAATAAGCAATTTTAGTTCCCTCTCCTTTGGAACTGAGTCTAAGATAAAAACTTCGTAGTAGAATGATTTATAATCCTCTGGGTATATACCCAATAATGGGATTGTTGGGTCAAATGGAGGTTCTGGTTCTAGATCCTTGAGGAATCGCCACGCTGTCTTCCACGATGGTTGAACTAATTTACACTCCCACCAACAGTGTAAAAACATTCCTATTTCTCCACATCCTCCCCAGCATCTGTTGTTTCCTGACGTTTTAATGATGGCCATTCTAACTGGTGTGAGATGGTATCTCAGATGGGTACAGCAAACCACCATGGCATGTGTATACCTATGTAACAAACCTGCATGTTCTGCACATGTATCCCAGAACGTAAAGTATAATAATAAAAAAAAATGCATTCTTCTGAAATCAGATAATTTTTGCTAGTCCTTAATCTATTCCATGATTCTGATCTACTATTCTTTACACATCTAGAGTCATAAGTTTGAGACCAGTCTGGACAACAAAGCGAGACTCCATCACTACAAAAAATTAAAAAATAATTAGCCAGCCCTGGTAACATGCACCTGTAGTCCCAGCTGCTTTCGAGCCTGAGGTGAGAAGAGTTCTTGAGCCCAGGAATTCAAGACTACAGTGAGCCATGATTGTGCCACTGCACTTCAGCCTGGGCAATAGAGCAAGACCCTGTCTCTAAATAAATAAATAAAAATACATGCATTCTCTTACATTTATGAAGGCTAGAAATCCAAACTAAAAGTGGTGGCAGGGTTGTGCTCCCTCCAGAGACTACAGCAGAAAATGCTCTTTGCCTCTCCCAGCTTCTGATGGCTGTCAGCACTCCTGGGCTTGTGAGCACATCACTCATCTCGGCCTCTGTGGTCACACTGTCTTCTCCACATCTCCCTACGTGTTGTTTTTTTCTGTGTATCTCTTCTTAGGGCAGTTGTCATTGGATTTAAAGCCCACCTGCATAGTCTTGGATGGTATCTTCATCCCAGGATGCTTAATTTCATTATTTCTGCAAAGACTCCTTCTCCAAATAAGATAACATTCCCAGGTTCCAGGGAGTAGGATGGGAAATATTTTCTCGAGTGCTATTATTTTGCTTGGCTACTCAGTCTTAAACTCAAGAACAGAATAATATAGTAAAAAAGTGGCGTATGGGCTAGTTATTTTTTCTGAGCTAGGTATCTGTGTTGTGACTTGTATTTTTGTTTTTTTTAAACATGTACAAGTAGTATATTAAAAAGAGAAAATTTGTAAAAGAATGACACAATAAAAATGATTAATAATGAGAGGGTCAAAACAATTGAATCATAACACTAAGATATGCTGGAGTAGCTTCTAATACATTTTACTGTATTTCTCCTCAAGTAATATATCATTTTATAATAAATTTTGTGCCCCTTGCACTAAAATATCTGATGAAAAAGCTGTTTTTTCAGTAGTGAAAATTACTGTTTTCTTCAATGATTTCAACACCTATGCTGGCGATCCATAAGATTTTGCAATCGCAAAATTCTGTAATCCATTTCATTAATGTGATTCCATTTCCTCTTCTGATAAGCCTCAAATCAACATAACCTCATGCCAGACCTTGGCATTATAGAACACTGACTGTTCTCTACGTTCTTATTCTTCCCCAGGAACAACCTCCTTTCCTGTTGTATCTTCTTATACTCTTGCCAACACCCAGAACTGGATCCTTATCACCACAGGAGATTCCAGTAATTTAAACCTTCCTACTTCAAAGAGTTAATGTGCCCTCTGGTCACAGTAAACACTCTACCAGCTAGTTTAGACTCTGGCCGGCAGTGTTTGCCCAGATATCCTACAAAATAGAGCCTTTTATGGTGGCATTCATCTCTGTCATTCCTTCTGGGATGTGGTATTGCTTCTGCTTTACTGCATTGCCCAGGAATCAGGCCGTTTCAGAGACTTCCTCTTGATCTCTCCTACAAAATTTGCTCTTGCATTACAGGTTACAGAACTGTATGAGGCAAATGCCAAATGCCAATTTTCTTATCACTGAATGTATATTAAGTGCTAGACCAAGAAGGTATATTCATGGACCTATTGAACCCGCTGTAGGTTGGACTTGGCCAAAACTCCATTTATCACCTAGTCTCCAAAAAGAAGACAGTGACAGCGTATTGTTTCCTGATATACGTTTAAGCTCAGACCTAAAGCTAACAGTTCTTGAAAAGTTTTCATATTGTCTTTTCCCCCACATATTTCTGCTCTTGCCAATTGTCTCAGATTTCTTTGGAGAAGGAATGATAAATGTTTCTCAAATATATTTGCAATGGTTTTGCTGGGTCCATTCTCAATGGGTTGCTTCCCTACACTCCCCTTCAATCAGTGGTCTCTATGCTCTATGCTTGTGAACTGATGGCAATTTGGAAACTGAGTGAAGGACAGCGATATTCTACTGGGGGCAGTGGCTGGGTTTGTGACCACAGAACCAGCGTGAACCTTCACTGAGACCACCCTGGCCAAGAGGCAATGCTGAGATCTTCAGAGACACAGGATCAAGTAGACCTGCAGTCAGTCACAAAGGAGGTCTGGCAAATCAGCAACTCTGTGTTGCTGTCACCGGTAATCTAGAGATTCCTGCCACCTATTCACCGACTGATATGAATTCTTAACTTTCATAATACCGCCTGTCCCAATGTTTTTCTCCATTCTACTTCCTAGGTGATGGATTATTTATGGAGATGTAGCTGAAGCATGCATGTAACTTGTCCTGTACACAGGCACAAACTTGCTTCATATGCACTCTCTAAACTTCTTGCTTATCTCATATGTGCTCCCATTTCTGTTCCTGCCTCTACCTTCATTCACGTTGACTTTATTCTTTTTCAGTTTATTCAGTCTTTGCTGTCCACTCTTCTTGTGTGCTGTTCTCATCTAAGCTCATTTCATTTCTTTTTGCCTGTGATTACTCCACCGGTTTATTCAAAACGTATGTCCCTGGGGCTTCTTCCTATCAGGTGCTGTAATTTGTTCTGGGGAAATTGTAAAAACAAGGAAACAAAGAAACTCCCATAACTGCCATCAACTTCATGTGAATCGTTAAGATTTTTGTTTTTATTTCAAATAGGTTTAACAGATGCACAATGAGCTGACTGCTTCTAATCTCCAGACTACCTTATTTGTCTCCACTATTTCAACAAATAACACATGGATGGTAGACTGGCCCATTGCCTGATAATCCATGTGACAGACATAGTTCTTTGCCTACTCGAAATTATTTCTCACTTATTTCTTCTTACTTTAGCCATTTCATTTGGGTATTGGACAGAAATATCTTAAATTCCGAGGTTTGTAAACCAGTTCTGGGCCATTGAGATATAAGGGAAAAGCTGCTGATGAGGAGGGATGGCATGCCTTGGAGAGATTTTGATAAAAGACAAAAAACATCATGAGGAAATTTTCTGTTTTCATTGCCCATTCCTTCCAGCTTTTGTTGTTCCCATGAAGATACATCAACAGGATCATGAGGGAGAAGCCAAGAAAAAGGCACAGAAGCTGACTTGATGCTTTGATATCACTGAGGTGCTGGACCAATGTCAGAGCGACCTACTGCTATGCTTCCTATAATGAGAGCTATTTAAATGTCTTAAGATAGTATTGGTCAGCCATTGTGTTGTTATTCTCTTAGCACATTCCTAATTCTTAACATAATATTTCTAATACAATTACCTTTTAATTCTGCTCTCTATTCCCCAAATTCTGAAGACAGTCTATTCTTTCTGAAGTAAGAACTCACCACTTCTCATGGCCTCATCCTGTGTTAGTGAGTTCAATGTTTACTCAAAACAAACCAAGAAACCAGAAAAATCAGCAAATATGTTTTGTATAAGCATTCCCTTAACACTTAACACTTGCCTGTGTGTAAGGAGACATACCCTCGTATCCCTCCCTTCAGTCTTGAGATAAATTACTTTTCACTTTGCTACAGCTAACTTAGATGTCTTTTAAGGCTCTTTTCTCCTCCTTGAGGACATCTTTTTCCACAGCTCTCCACAGTTGGCTAATCTGTATTCTCTTATTGATTTAGTTTCTTTTTTCTATGTCTTCAAGTCTGCCTAAAATCATTATCATTAATTAATTAATTTATTTATTATTGAGATAGGGTCTTGTTCTGTCACCCAGGCTGGAGTGGAATGGAGCATTCATAGCTGACTACAGCCTCGAACTTCGTGCCATCCTCCTGCCTTGGGTAAATATACTTTAATCTGAAATTTAAAACTTAGTCAATATCAATCTACTGTCCTTTGTTAAGCCTCTTTAAAAATGTTCAATGCCTTTATTTCCTTCCTGCTCTCTTGTAACTTCTTTCAATCAGGCACCTGCTCCCACTACTGGCCTTAAACTTTCCCACTTGTCATTGACAAATTCATTAGCTTCTACTTGTCATTCTTCTCCTTTCAGGCCTGAGTCAGTTGATCATCCCTTTTCCACAGAATTTTTTCCTCCCTCATTTTCCACGAACTACAATATATTAATTCTGTGTCTCTTTGATCATCCCTTTGATGTTCTTTATGCACTTAGTTTACTCTTCCCTCTGAAAGTTTGCCTTCTGTTTTCTTCTCTTAATGATCTTTCCTTTGTGGAGTTTATTCATTCTCACTGGTAAGATGTCATTTTGAAGGAAATGATATCAGACAGGAATTTGGGACAGACTCTTGAACCCAGTTCACAGGCTAGTGTCTCAACTTCTCTGGAATTCAGTTTTTCTCATTTGTCAATGATGAATAGTTATCTCTAACATAAAATTTAGATCTAAAACACTGAAGGTAAAGCATTTCAGGTGTAAAACATTGTTAATGCTGAAATCTTTGTTTTTGATCCTTCTTACTATTTTCAAGTAGCCGTTCCACTGCTTTTACAAATCAAAGTAAGTAAAACCAAGTGCTTCCTTTTACTTCTCCTAATGTTTAGCTCTCCAATGCCTCCATTATTACTTTTTCCATTCGTTGCCCCCCCTCCTTGACTCTATTGTTACCCATGTCTTAGTTTTCATGAAATATTGTTTGGATCATTGTACTCAACTCCTCCAAAAACTTGATTAGCTTCATTTTGTTTGCAACATTTTAATTAATTCTTATTTTCTCATTTTCAATACCCTTTTAATCTGGACCTCATGTCAAGTACATTTTCTACTTCTACTCTCTGTACTTCTAAAGCCATTTCCCTAAATGCTTGGAAAATGTCTCGTGTTTGTTTCTACTTCCATAGCTTTGTTCATATCTTTCTCTTGTCTGAAATTATCCCCAGTTCCCCCAGCTATCAAAATACTGTTTATTTAAAAATCCCTTCCTCCAAAAAATCATCTCAAACTCATCCTTGTCTTCAATTATTTGACTCTTTCAAAAATCTTATTCAATGAATGGTCAGCATACCATACAAAATTATAGCTCACAAGAGTGTAGAGTTTACATCTTAGCATCCATCTATATATCATCATGTATGGTTTGCCAATTGTTTCATATGGGTGAGGGAATATTTTCAACACCCTAAAGGCATCCTGGGAGAAATTTCATGCCTTTTGGACCTATCATTTGTCTATCACCTCTTGAGTGGATCACATATATTAGGAACAATCCTTTTAAAAACTAGAGAAATGGTTATTATTATTCACATTTTATAGTCAAAACAATAAAACAATAAAATTCAGAGAGATTCCATGATTGACCCAAATTTACAATGTGAGAGCCAAGAAGTTCCAAATCAATCTATCTCTAAAGCCCAAGCTTTAGCTTGTTGGTAAGTGTAGTGAAGAAACTCAGAAAATAATCACAGATTAATAAACTGTCACCAGCTCTGTGATCCAATAGGGAGCAGGGAAGATATATAATTCAACTCAGGCATTTGAAATTCTTTTATTCTCAGAGACCTACCTTAAACCTAGTGTCACAATAAGTAGTAGGAATCTCCTCAATAGTGTGAGATGATTCAACAGCTTCAATATTTCACAAATCACATTTGTATCAGCTTGTGACTTGCTGCACAATATAGTGGTGCTTTGGTCTCATCATACATACTGGGTAAATTCATGTTTTCACACTAGACCATTTGTTCTGTACTATGAATAAAGAAGTAGAAAAAATAAAAATCAAGGCTTTGGCATTCCTAAGTGCACAAATATGATACATTTTACCTGTGGAAAGAATACCATTTCATCTGATTTAAAAAAATGAATTAAAACATTTGGAATAAATTTTAATTAGGTGAATAAAACTGAAGTGTTGTGTGTTTATATGTTTGTGTGTAAACACACACTTGTAAATCAGAAGCTGGGTATCAGATTCTGTTTAGGGACTCTTTTTTATCTTCTCTACACCTTCATTCCTTATTCATCATGAATTTAGTATAAAACTAGTCTCGCTGTTGCCCAGGCTGGAGTGCAGTGGAGCAATCTTGGCTCACTGCAACCTCTGCCTCCAGGGCTCAAGCGATTCTCCTGCCTCAGCCTCCCGAGTAGCTGGGATTACGGGTGCCCACCACCACACCCCACTAATTTTTTGTATTTTTAGTAGAGTTGGGGTGTCAGCGTGTTAGCCAGGATGGTCTCGATCTCCCGACCTCGTGAGCTGCCCGCCTCGGCCTCCCAAAGTGCGATCCATTTTTTATATTAGGATCCACTAGCCTACGTTTCAGATATGTCACACATGAATATATTTGGTTTGAAAAGGGAAATTGTGATCACAAAAAACCACTGCTTTCTTTTTTATTCACCAGCATTGAGAACAAGGTAAATGTGAAAACTCAAAGTGAGCGTAAGATTGTTCATAATGCTGACCCTTGGGAGAGCAATGAGAGAGGAAGCAACACAGCAGAGAGGAAGCAACACAGAAGAGAGGCAGGACCCCGGCTCGGGCTGAGTCACCACAGCTGGGACACGGTGATGCTGGCCAGCTTTCTCCATTCACTGTCTTGAAATGACCACATCATTATTTCTAAATTAAGGAATGTAATTTATGTAACTCATGGGATTCTTTCAGAACAAATGGCACTGAGGTGAAGTTCAGACCAATGTTCTTAGAAATTTAACTTCCCTGAGAAACAAACTGTAATAGAAAAGGTCTGTGTATTCATTTGAATAAACATTCATCGAACACCTATTCTGGGCCAAGTGCTATATTCAATGCTGTTGATAGAGGAAAACTAGCAAGACTGGACTTTATCCTCAAGGATTTCACAGTATAAGCGAGAAGTTAAGCCTTAAGTTATAATGTGACGTGTACTCTGGAAAAAAATGCACCAAAGAAACATGTAAAGGAAGATTAGAAAACTAAGGATGAGGAGCTTACCTCTAAATGCAGTTGGGACTGGGCACGGTGGCTCACGTCTGTAGTCCTAGCACTTTGAAAGGTCAAGGAGGGCAGATCGCCTTAGGTCATGAGTTCAAGACCAGTCTGGTCAACATGGTGAAATCTTGTCTGCACTAAAAATACAAAACAATTAGCCAGGCATGGTGGTGTGTGCCTGTAATCCCAGCTACTTGGGAGGCTGGGGCAAGAGAATCACTTGAACCTGGGAGGCAGGGGTGACTATGAGCTAAGATTGCGCCACTACACTCCACTCTTGGTGACAGAGTTGGACTCCGTCTCAAAAAATATAAATAAATAAATGTGGTTGGGATTTGAACTGAACACTGACTTATGAATAAAGATAACTCATGAGTAAAACACGTTACTACTGACTTATGAATAAACTGACTGACTTAGGGTCAGTTTATTATTGGCTTATCAGTAAAGAGAGATTACTAGTGTTTACTAACATATTTATAGTGAAATATATATATTGCAGAAGAGTTTATGATAGTTACCATTACCCTGCACCAAGTTCAGTGTTTCATGCCCACACACGATTAAAATGGTTTTTGAATAAGGTTAGATATCCATTTTGGGGAATATAGGGAGATAATAATCTATTTGTAAACTACATTATGGCAAAGCAGTTTAACATTCTTACAAAAAAATGCTGCATGTATGATTAGCAAGAGAAAACAGTTTCAAGTAATTATGGTCTTAGTAATTATGGTCTGGTATAGGAATTGAATCTACTATCAGAAGATTAAATTGAAATGCCAAGTTTGTTACTAATAAGATCCAAGACCATGAGCACTTTATACCTCTGTTATGTGGTTTTATATTCTCATAATTAAAATTATGTAATATCTATATTGAAAGGTAAATTATGAGGAGAAAGAGAGGGAGAGACCTTACATATAAATCTTTTTGCATATTTGTCAAAATTAAAAATACTATATTGCTTTCCACATCCTAAAACTTGATGCTATTTTTGGAAGCAGATTCATTACTTTGCAAGATGAAAAGATCATAAGTTTTTTTCATTTATTAAAATTAATTTATTAAAATATCACATATTAGGTAAGTGTTTTTGCCAAATATTTGAAATACAAATTGTTTAAAACTGAAGATGCAATATCAGTATCCAGCTGAGTGGACCATTCTTACTCATGAATAACAGAGGAAGCAAGCAGAACATTCGTGAATCACTTCTCCAGTACTATATAAACCTTAATACTTTCTGCTTTCAAATTCAGAGGAGAAGACAGGCCTGCAGCTCACCTGTGAAGCATATATGAAAAATGTGGGGAAACAGGTATGAAAGAGAACAGAGTGAGCTGCAAAGTTTTATTCTTAAGACTAGGTTTAATATATAATAATAATAAAAGATGTCCCACAACAGTGGGAATAGATCAATTCGTAACCATGAAATTGTTTTTAAAAAATTATTCAAGGCCGGGTACAGTGACTCACACCTGTAACCCCAGCACTTTGGGAGGCTAAGGCGGGCGGATCACCACGTCAGGAGATCGAGACCATCCTGGCCAACATGGTGAAACCCCATCTCTACTAAAAAAAATATAAATAAATATAAAAATTAGCCAGGCATGGTGGCATATGCCGGTAATCCCAGCTACTCAGGAAGCTGAGGCAGGAGAATCTCTTGAACCCGGGAGGCGGAGGTTGCAGTGAGCCAAGAGCGCACCACGGCACTCCAGACTGGTGACAGAGCTAGGCTCCGTCTAAAAA
Source organism: Piliocolobus tephrosceles (assembly GCF_002776525.5). Lineage (NCBI taxonomy): Eukaryota > Metazoa > Chordata > Mammalia > Primates > Cercopithecidae > Piliocolobus > Piliocolobus tephrosceles. Next base: position 9,215,555 of record NC_045434.1, on the reverse strand, counting down.
AAAAAAAAAAAAAGAAAAACAACTATTCAATTCCGTCAAGTTTAGGAATAGAACAAATGATGTCCATTTCTGGCATTGCACAATTTCAAATCCACGTGTTTTAAATATGGATTCAGACCTCTTTGCATTCAAGACTCAAACATTTTGCACAGAATTAATAATTCTCACATAGGGAGAAGGAGGCACAACTGTGCTCATGCACGCTTTATAGGGCTGGCAAGATACTGATGTGATGTTATCCAAAGCTATGGAGATTGTTGCGTTGCCAAGACTATAGTTCATATCAGAACTGCAGTGAAAATGCAGTCATTATAATTCTAAGAATTCATTGTAACTGTAATTCATCTCAAAATAAAAATAATGTACTTAAATTTTTTCCTGAATAAATATATTCTTAAAATAATTTTTTTAGCTGGCCAACCAGGTTATGCTTGAGTGAAAGTCTTTTCATAATAAAGTACAGTAAAAGTGAAAAATTTTAACATAAAAACTACTAAAATTAGCAACTTAATATTGTATTTCCATCCCAAATATTAGTTGAAGGTCTTTTATATCCAATTCCACAGCTCCAAATAGTGGAGATACAGAAATTTATACAACCCTTATGAATTTTAGGGTCCAATTTGGAGATAATGCATTCATCCAAAGAAAAAGATAACCGATGATACAAGACAGTAGTAATAGATATGATCCATTTTAGTTTGTCTGCCTACCATGTGATAGTCCTAAGTGTTTCCAATACATTTCATTGTTTGAATCTCATGTCTGCCTTTTAAAATAAACCTTTATACTGCAGTAATTCAGATAAAGAAACAAGCTCAAAGACGTTATGTAGTTTGCCTAAAGCGCTATAGCTAGAAGCGATAGAGTCAAATTTGGACACTAAGTCTGTTAGATTCAGTCTCACTGAACCATAAGAAGTATTTACAGTAGATTCTGTCTGACATTAAAAGAATGAGAGATGGGTTGCTTACCGAGGCCTGAATTTAACTCTTACAAATAGATAGGAGAAAGATATAGAAGACATTCTAGGTAGAGTTAAACGAGAAAAAATAAGAAGTCCCCGCTATGAGGTAACTTCAGCTCCTTGGAATGAATGTCCACACAGCTGGGGAACCTTAGGATTAATATTCAAAGTCCAGACAAAGAGCCTCAGTAGTAAGCATTGAAATAGACTAACGTTAATACACAGACATGTGGATTTGTTTGGTGGTAGTAAAGCTCAGTGGTGGGGAACATAATGAAGGAAGTACCCTGCAGGTCTTGGTGACGGAGTCAATAAAAAAGGGAGAAAATAAAATGGGTCAAATGTTCCCACTTTCTGTCCCTTCCTCTGCTGTGCATTTATTCTTCCTTTGTTCTTACCAAAGAGATATTGTAGGGCTCTAGAGAAGTCACTTAATAAACCCATTGGCCTTAAAATATTCACCTAAGCAAGGAGGGGTTTTGACTACAAGATCTCTAAAGACCCTTCTAGCTGTGCGTTTAAATTATGTTTTGTTTATGAGTGTCTAATAAATAATTATTAAATAATATTTAATAAATAATTCTTGAATAAATGGACCCCTACTTTCTGCAGGGGAATTTATTAGAACTTCCTAAATGTAGGGCACAGAAGCAAGTATAGGGAGACTACTGGTAACGATGACTGTGTTTTAGCGCACGGGAAACTTTTTACCTTTTGATGAGCAATATAAATTAGAGAAGAAGAAAGACATGTAAAATTTCACATTCAATAGGGGAAATAAGCAAAAAAAACAATATTCATTTCAGAATAGGCATTTTTCTTTTTGCAGCTTCAATGGGCTTTCTGGGCAAATCTGTTCCTATCAGTAGCAAATGTCACTCAAAAAAAGACACTGTGTGATTGACAACATAGAAAAAACGCTGATGAATTATTCACCAAAGCACTAAGATTCATAGCCTATAGTGAAACAATTTACAATTAAAGAAATTATAAGAGTCAACGTCTTCCTCATAAAGTGTAAGCCTATTTCTGTAACTAACAAAACTCAAATGCTGAAATAAAATAGAAAAACGTCACAATAATTTCATGAATTTTTCCCTGTGAAAACGGAGCTGACATCTCAAAGCCTTATGTAGACTTTTTTTTTCCTAAAGATAAGGCTGTAGATGTTTTTAAAACAGCCTCAGAGAGAGATGTCAGTTGTCAGTGTTCTTTAAGTGTGGTTTCAAGAGGATTTTAAGGAAAATTAATACAGAAAATAATTAATAGAAAAAAACGAATGTTCGTGTGTAATAGTCACGGCAAAATTTTAGTTAGGAAATACAGTAATTGAAGTGGAAAAATTGAGTCAGGGAGAACATTGAGTATTATCCTTTTAATAACATTGAAGACACTTGGGGTTTACTCAGTCTCTCCATATTGGGTTAGCAGAGGCTCAATGAGTATGCTTTGCAAATGTGACCTCTTAGATCAACTAGAATAATTTTGATACCGCTATCATTGGTTAAGAATAATATTGGACAACGGATGCATTTGCACAGACTCAAATCCATTTACATTGCTAAAGTATCAACCCAAAGGTCTTTTCTTATAAAAAGTATTCTGTCTATTCTTAAATATGAAGAGTGACATGTGCCATAGCAGTGATCTAAACAAGACCTATAAGAGTCACTTCATATATAGACCAAATACATATGTAGGTTTTGGAATGAAAGTGCCAAGAGTAAGGTAAATAATGATTAGATTTCTGCATAACTATTCGTGGTTTAAATGACGTGTGTTTTGGTGAGAACTCTGACTTAGATTTTCTCTGTTACAAACTTTCACAATACCTCTAATTACATAAGAGAATTGAATTAAAAGAGAAGTCTCTTTTCCCTCTAATTAATCTCATGTCTGCCTTCTTTCATTACTTTGTCTACTGATTAACAAAATTAGTCTTTGTTACAGAGAAGAGTATAATATATAATTGAAGTTATACTTTTTTTCATCCAAAATAGCAAGAAAAAGCCAAATGAGCAGCACATATTTTGTAGTCCACGATTTCATTTTTGAAGTTGGATTCTTTTCTGTACTTTGTGCAACTGTTACTGAGGCTTTCAGCCTTAATATTATCATGCAAGGAAATACTATTTTTCAATGGAATAGAGAAGTAACACTATTATTGCTCTTTCCACTCCAGTAGAAACTTACCCAGGCTACATCAGCAATCTAGTCCTTCACTCGTATGTTCCTTCCTCAAGAAACAAGAATGTTAACCCAAAGTTGTTGATAAGCTGTTGTTTCTAGTTCACCACTTACAAAAGTTAATCTCAAATCATTAGACAGAAATAGCAATCATAGCAGTATCATGTGTTAGTTAGCCTCTACCATGTTGTGGCACTGATCTATACACGGTAGTATTGACACGTTTGGTAGTCACAGCTCATTGAGTAGTTAAGAAACTGATTGGGTAAGTGATGTCACACAATTACATGATACAGTCAGAACGTGAACCAGGCACACAGGCTCAAATTCTAGAAAAAACACTGTTTATGCTGTAATCAGTAGCTTCAGCCAAATATCAGCATTCTAAGTCCCGAAAACTACTTTTCACCTTCACAACAGTAAAACTTTCAAGCTAGCATTCTAAATTAAGAATAAAAGGAACATTTTAAAATGAGTATGTTTAGTTTTATTTACTTTTGAAGGGGAAGAAGTAATTCAGAGTGTATTGTAACACAGTGAGGGTCATAAAACATTTTGACTTCTCATAAATATCTGAAAACCAGAAAATTAATTTTAAAGTAATTCCAAAATGTATGGTTTTGTAAACACTCCATTCTTCAGGTTTTATTTCTGTGGACTTTCTAACATAATAAATAGATCGGCTCCTCTATAACTTGGAAATAATACACTTTAAATAAACTAATTAAAACAGGTTTGCATTTTTAGTAGAATCTTGAGATCATGTTTTTAATTTAGGCTTCACTTCTGATTAAATATCATATTGGTCATCACAAATTCAGGGACTCAAGTTAGAGTTCTACTGATTGGGTGTGGTGACTCATGCCTGCAGTCTCAGCAGAATGGGAGGCAGAAGCAGGCAGATTGCCTGCGCTCAGGAGTTCGAGACCAGCTGGGCCAACATGGCGACACCCCGTCTCTAACAAATATACACAGAATTAGTCGGGTGTAGTGGCACACACTTGTGGTCCCAGCTACTTAGGAGGCTGAGGTGGGAGGATCACTTGAGTCCGGGAGGCAAAGGTTGTAGTGAGTTAAGGTGACACCACTGCACTCCAGCCTGGGTGACACAGTGAGACCCCATTTTAAAAACAAAAAACAAAAAAACTCTACTGAAGTTTCCATATCTTTTCTAGTTTGTATTCTTGGCCTAAGATATTTCAAATCTGAAGAGATAAAAAATTATACAATTGGCCAATGTAAGCTTCGTTTCTAGTAGCACTTCCAACTATTTCGATTGAAATTGGCCAAAGAAAACAAATAGTAAAAATAGCTACAAAATATGATTCCAGAGAAATGAAGTTATTCAAGGCTGGTCTACAATAATGGGGGAGAAAAAACAGTCCAAACAACAAAGAATTTTAGTGCAAATAGGAGTCACATGTTCATCAATAGTCACAGATGAAGGGCACAGACCTCAATGGTCAAAGCCTTGTGGATTATATTGTTTACTTTTTAAAAGATTGTTTCTGTAGGAGATAAAAAGAGGACCAAAACCATTTGAAGGTAGAATTCCAGAGGGCTGAGAAACAAACACAGCACCACTCATATAATTCTGATTTGGTGAAATAAATTATATTTTATGTTAAGTAGTCTTTTCATTATTTCTCGCTTATGAGAAATACATCAAGCTAGTTCACCCTGAGTGATTTCATGTGCAAGTCATTGAAACGTCATTGAAACCTCTAGCCCTAAACACCATCTTCCAAATATGTCACAAGAACCTAGAGGGAATTAAATAAAATTTATTTTCAATGATTTTTTTTAAATTATTGGATTTACTATTTCTTATGAAATACTAGCTAAAACATGTTCTGCTAACTGACACACCGGCAGATATTAAAGGAAAAGTAATTGAGTAATGACTTTTTAAATTAATCTAAACATGTTCTTACCTAATATAATTTAATAAATACTTATTGCCTTGTGCTTATTAGAGGACTCATTCAAAGGCTTTGTCAGTATCTAAAATCTAAAGGGAATTCTAAAGGTGTGAGTCTACCATGCTTCATTTAGTACTTTTATGATGACCATGGGTTATTTTAATGTGGGTCAGCCAAAAAGTGGCCCTTCCATATCTAAAACTCAGCATACAACAACGTCAGGAATAAATGCTAAGTGGAATAACCAACAGGAAGACTCCACTATTAAAAAGGACTCTAGCTTCACTGCATATCTGAAAAAACATATTGGCAGGTTTACCTGCAAGAAAACTATTTAGTTTTGTCATCTGATTTTACTAAAGTCAGAAACGTGGCATCACACAGTGGAATGAAAAATACCTCCCATTTAATTAAATATCCTGTTGGTCAAGTATATGTCCACACTAAAGCATTACTCAATATACAAGGCACTGGTTTTTACTGTTGCACATAAATAACCGTAGAGAAAGTTGCATAATTAATTAAATGTGCTATGTAGTGACTCACTGTGGCTAAATAACCTTGACTATGCATAAAGTTTACATATTAGCAACAAATGATGCAAAATAGAAGTGGGAAATCAGAAACCAAAATTTTCACTTTTCCTGGTTACAGTATAGAGTGTCAGTAGTTCACACATATGCTACATTAAAATCTTTGTTATTTCTTCCAGAGAAACATTAGGAAAGTCTAAGTTTCATAAATAGCATGCAAACAATGACGACCACCATTCTGTTTACAAGCTTAGGACTCAAATGAGAGTGGTTTCCTTATTAGCTGAGCCATCAATCACGTACTTTTTTTTTTTTTTTTTTTTTTGGGACGGAGTCTCGCTCTGTCGCCCAGGCTGGAGTGCAGTGGCGGGATCTCGGCTCACTGCAAGCTCCGCCTCCCGGGTTCACGCCATTCTCCTGCCTCAGCCTCCCGAGTAGCTGGGACCACAGGCGCCCGCCACCACGCACAGCTAATTTTTTGTATTTTTGGTAGAGACGGGGTGTCAGTGTTAGCCAGGATGGTCTCGATCTCCTGACCTCGTGATCTGCCAGCCTCGACCTCCCTAACCCTAACCCTCCCAGAGTGCTGGGATTACAAGCGTGAGCCGCCACGCCCAGCCAATCATGTACAGTTTTTAATGGAGATGGCAGTACCCGGAGAACTGCCTGTGTACTGACGTTCTTTTTATTCCTGCTTTGTGACCTAACCTCACTGAAGTTAATACATCCTACTTTTTACTACATTTAAAAAGGAATAATAATAATAATAATAATAATAATAATAAAAAGCGAGAGAAAAGACAAGAGAGATAACTGAAAGAGTAAGACAAAGGACCAGGAGCCAGAGATGACATGAAATGGAAGCTAAGGAAATTATGTTTCCAGGGAGATGATGTTACCTAGTCTCGGAAACAAACTGTCTCCAAACTTAATGCCTTAAAATAACAGCTGCGTATTTGCTCATGATGCTGTGAGTTGGCACTTGGGGCTGGGTTCGGCTGAGAAGAATTGTCTTTGGTCACTCACGCCCTTGGTCGGGACAGGTGGTATGACTGGCTCTTTCCTCTCCTCATGCTCTGTCAACCTCCAGAAGGCGAGCGGAAGCTGTTTGTTTTGTTTTGGAATGAGGCAAGAGCTGCACCAGAGAACAATCTTGCTTCAGCAAGTCCTTTTAAAATATCTGCTGGCTCTACATTTGCTGACATCCCATTGGTCAAGCTCAGAGGAAATATAGGAGAGCTTCACACAAATGCCAGAGTGGTGAGCAATGCTAGTTATTGGACGCAATTATTGTTAACAATCGACCCCAAATGCTGTAGACCACATTGTCTAAGTACCATTTGAGGTGGTACTTGGAGACACGTTTTAGAAGTAGGTGTGGGGTAAACAAAAAAGATTGGAAAAGTTTTGTTTCGTTTTGTTGTTTTAAAAAAAGAACAAGATGGGCCGGGCGCTGGTGGCTCATGCTTGTAATCCCAGCACTTTTGGAGGCCGAGGCGGGCGGATCATGAGGTCAGGAGATTGAGACCATCCTGACCAATATGGTGAAACCTCATCTCTACTACAAATACAAAATTTAGCCGGGTGTGGTGGTGCACACCTGTAGTCCCAGCTACTTGGGAGGCTGAGGCAGAAGAATCACTTGAACCCGGGAGGTGCAGCTTGCAGAGAGCCGAGATTGTGCCATTGCACTCCAGCCTGGGCAAGGAGAGGGAGACTCCATAAAAAAAAAAAAAAAAAAAAAAAAAGACGAAGAAAATAGGAAAGGAGGATTTCCAAGGGTTAAGAATAAGTAATTTTGCTGGGGAGGAAAGAAAAGAAACGGGGCAATGCAGGAAGAGGCAGCAACATTGAAAGAAGATTTGTTAGCTTGTTTTTTCTTTTTTTTTCTCTCCTTGTTTATTCTAGCTTGAAGTGATTTCAGCAGTTTTGTTCTGAGAGACAAAGCACAGCTATTCCGTAGGCAAAGATTGGTAGATGGAAAAGAGAAAGCTAACTCCGGTCTCCCTGTGCCCGGAACTGAGTGAGGTGTGAAGAAGTGGAAAGTTTATGCCTGCGCGTTAATGATTAGACATGCTAATAATGCAAAAGCGTGTTTATCTGCACAGCGATAGAGCCAGTGCTCAAATAAACTTCCTTGCCTCCCTTGCCTTACATCTCTTTGTAGCTGTGGAGCTCTCCAACACCCTGGGAGAATTAGCTGATTCACCACCTGCTATAATTGGATGATCAAGACCAATGATGCTCTAGAGCCCCTGATCCTCAGAGCAGGATCTCTAAATGATGTTTGATTTACTGACTTCCCAATTGAGAGGAAAAGAATATTTTCCATACCCTTGCAGTTTAATCCTTGAGAGTTTAAACAAAGATTATTTGCCTCAAAAAAGAATATATATATGTGGTATTTATGTAGTTGTAGTTGAATGGTCTAAAAAGCCAAGAACCATTTAGTTACTAAAAGTGTGCTTAATGATTTTTTGCAATATAAATTAATACCTGAGCTTTCGCCTCACATACATTTCTCTGATCAGACTCTACTGACACCATTGCTAATAAATTATAGGACAATCACTGTGCATTGTTCAGTGGAAATACAAATATGAGCTCTTTCTTGTCTTGGGATGATTTAGAATGTTGGTTGATTACTCTCCTGATACAGTGTTTATATATACGATTTCCCACACTTCCTGTGCAGTCATTGATATGAATAGCTTCAGGGAAAAAAATCTAAATGCTTGCCAAAGGATTTTGCAAAATCACTAAAATAATATAATCACTAACTTTGTTTTCAAATGGTAGTGAGTCAGGACAAAGGAAAGAAGTTCATCTTCTCACTATGATTTCGGGAAAGCTCTACCACCACTTTTGTTTCCAAAACTGAAGAAGCTAAGGAAAGACCTAGTTTACTGCTGAAACAAACAGACAAACAAACAAAAAACAAAACAATAACAACAACAACAAAAACCTGTGACATCAGAGAGCGGGACATAACAGGTTAAAGTTATAAAAACTCAACCCACCTAGGGGAGAGAACGTGTTTTCTCATAAATATTGAAGACTGTCTGAGAACTGCCATTTACATCTTTTAAAAAATGCCATCTGGGAGACTAGACAAGAATACTTTTCAGTCTTATGTAGGCAAAAGAATTATCTATGAGCCATGTTTTCACAAATGAAGATTCCTGACCCCTTTATCTTTCTTCCCAAAAGCTCTTAATTTTTGAAAACACCTGAGTATTTACAATAAAGGTATTTCTTGGGCAAAACTTTGAGAAATATGCATTAAAAGTGATAGAGAGTGTGTGTATCTTCAACACGTAGTCTATTGTGCTCTTTCCAGTCTTGTAGTCGCTACCTCTCCAAGTCCTCATGGTTGCACTTGGAACATCAACCCTCTTCCCACGGCTAGGTTTGCAATGAAAAGGGTAAAGGGTCTCAGTTTACACTGATGGATAATGCTACATCAATTTAGATGGCATCAATCAATCTCATTTTAGGCGTCCAACCTGGTTTTTTACCATTTCTTCAACTGGATCCAGTTGTCCCCATTTGAAAGAGACAGCGATGCCTCATGCTGGTTGCTGACACTCTTACCACCTGGACAGGTGTAAGGAAGAAGGGAGAGACATGATAGAGTTGGCTTCCAATCCACTTCCATAATAAAGCACTTCTCACAGTGTCATCACTGAGGTCATTCAATAGGAGGAAGAATCTGAATGGATCATGTTGTCATCATTTTAACGTACTGTAAGACTCTAACCTTAGATAGCAGAGTGACGCTCCTGCTGGTGGAAGGTGTGAAGGTGGATGAAGGACAGAGTAAAATGCCTTAGCCTTCACCTACCATTAAGGATGGAGTAAATGGCCATTCCTGAACGAGTGTTCAGGAATCTCTGTCTCCTGAACTCCCTTCATTCTAGCCCAGAGGAACTCGGAGTTTACTCAATCATAGCGTTTATGGAATGACCCAGGGTTTAACACTGAAGATACAAACAGGATTAAGATGCAGGTTCTGCTCTGAGGGACCTCAAACTCCCGAAAATCATAGAGAAATAAAATCATGAACATTATAAGCATTAGAATAAAGATACCTATAAAGCAATAGGGGAGCATAAGAATAAATGTCTGTAGAGTTGTGGAAAATTACACAGAGGAATTTAACATTTAACTGCAGCCTGAAGGATAAGAGGCTGGTCCTAAGCAGTGAAGAAGAAAGGATACTACATATAGAAGGCACTGAATATGGGACAGCACAGAAAAGTGACAGAAGGTGACGTTTCAGGGACCTGATGTAGCCGTATATAAAATGTGGTGCTGGAGAACTATCACTGATTTCAGCTCCAGCAAGAAGAGTGACGCCATCAAGAGATTAATTCAATGACTCAATATTTAATAACCCCTACAAGAGGTGCTTGTTAAACAATAAAATAAAATAATATAAACACTTCATAAATGTGTCACAATGAATGTTTATCTTTTATTCTTTTAAAAAATATATCAAGACCTTTAAGGGCATGCGCGCGCACGCACACACACACACACACACACTCTCACACTCTTAATTCATTGAAATCTCATCTCATTAAATTACTATGTCCAGTAACTCTGACTGATGTCACACACGGAACTTCTTTACACCCGACTGTCGCTCCTTTGAGCAGTTGAGAAAGGTCCAGAGTCACATTGGGTCTTCAGTGTCTGCACAGGATTTGATTCCATTTCATTTGAGAGCATAATGATCGCAAAGAGGACCTTGAATAGTCCCCACTCTGAAGAGTTGATCAAGAAGAAATTCCCCATATCAGTTAACCACTTCATTCTTTTTGTGATGGGAAAAGACGACTGAAGAACACAATGTAGAAATGAATTACTGGTTAATATCTGTTCCAATAAATTTGCTTTAATTGGCTCAGCTCTAATTAAGAGACATAAGCCTAAAAGAGGGATTACTGTAACCTAAAAAACTGTATTGAAATGCAAATGCACCATAAACTTGAGGAAGTTGTCTTTTAGAGAAATTTAGAACTATCCAGTTTCTAATTTTTAATCTCTTTTTAATTAATAGACTTTTTACAAAGCATTTTTAGGTTTATAGTTTCAAATTAAAAGAAAGTACAGAAGTACCTTATACCCTCTCCCTGAAAACAGTTTCCCCTACTATTAACATATTTTGTTAATGTAGCACATTTGTTACACATTACATTGACACATCATTATTAACCAAACTCCACAGTTCACCCTAGGGCTCACTGTTGGTGTTGTACATTTTATGAGTTTTGACATATGTATAATTCCATGTCACACTGTCACAGCATCATGCAGAACCATTTCACTGCCCTAGAAATCAGTCGCCTGTGCTCCACCTATTCATTCACCACTCCCGCCCCCACCATAGATATTTTTTTTACAGACTCTCGGTACAGACTCTTGCTCTACGGTTCAGGTTGGAGTGCAGTGCTACGATCTTGGCTCACTGCAAACTCTACCTCCTGGGTTCAAGAGATTCTCCTACCTCAACCTCAGCCTCCCGAGTAGCTGGGAGTACAGGCGTGCACCACCACGCCCAGGTAATTTTTGTATTTTTAGTAGAGACGGGATTTCACCATGTTGGCCAGGGTGGTCTCGAACTCCTGACCTCAAATGATCCACCTGCCTCAGCCTCTCAAAGTGCTGGGATTACAGGCCTAAGCTACCGCCCCTGGCCAACGTTTTAACTCTGTCCACAGCTATGCCTTTCACTTGGATGTTTTTCATGGCCTCAAGGTCTCAGAATTTCTTTCATTGTGTTGCTAATTTCTTCTTAACCTCCTCTTATAGATTCTAGTCCCATCTAGTGTCTCCCAGTCACACCTATTTATGGCTACATATATGCCCTGAAATTTTCACAGTAACCAATAATGGTTTCAGCTTGAAGACTGTCTTTCTTTCTAGATCTTTAGCACTCTGTTTTTATGTTTTAGCTTTTTATTGATAAGTAGTAGCAGTATATGTGTATGGGATACAATGCAGTGTATTGACACAGGTATACAAAGTGGCAGGATTAAATAAAGCTGATTCACATATCCACCACCTATTGTTCACTTACCTATTGTTTTCCATGATGAAACATTCAAAATATATAATATGTTATTAGTTAGTTTGAAATCTATAATACGTTATTATTGACTACAGCCTCCCTAGTGTGCAATAAATATCAAAATTTATTCCTCTTGTCTTAAGCTTTGTGCCCTTTGATTAACAACTCTCCATTTCCCTATCTATCAGAAACTTCATAACATCTTTGTATTATTCGGTCAAAACATCCCATTCCTTCCCTCCCTCTCCAGCCCACTCCCAGCCTCTGGTAACCATAGTTCTACTCTCCACTTTTTATAAATTCAACTTTATTAGATTTCACATATAAATGAGACCATGTGCTATTTGTCTTCCTGTGCCTGGCTTATTTTACTCAGTCTGATATCCTCCAGATTCATCCTGTATCTTGCTTTGGCCAATAAATGAGAGCTGCTGTGTTGGGTGAAAGTCATGGAGCCTATGCATTATCTGTGTTTTCTTTCCCCCAGCATAGAGGTAACTTGCTTATTGCCCTTAGTAAGGACAATGTGCAGCAGAGTCCCAGGCAGTCTAAAGAAACATGTAGTTGAGCAAGAAGTAAACTTTTATGCCCAAATCACTGAAATTTGGAAATGATTTATTATCTATTACTAAAGTATAATATGACTAGAACTGATAAAATTCTTATTTCTAAAAAATTTAAAACTTGTCCATGATATATTTTAAAGTGAAGATGGTAGAATAATGTGTATATTAGAATTCCACTTAAATAGAAAAAAGATATGCTCATATAAGACCAAAAAATTATTGATGTATAGACATGAAAATGTTAACAATTGGTAAGCTATGGGAAGTAAGAAATTATGAGGAGGAGGTGGAGAATATTTCTTTCTACATATTGTACTTTCATTTTTTAAAACAAGAAGCAGGGGTCAGGTAGAGTGGCTCTTGCCTGTAATCCCAATACTTTAGGAGGCTGAGGCAATAGGATAGCTTGAAGCCAGAAGTTTGAGACCAACCTGGGCAACATAGCAAGATCCCGTCTCTATGAAAACTAAAAATAATTTAGCAAGATGTGGTGATGTATGTCTGTAGCCCTAGCTAATCAGGAGGCTGAGGCAAGAGGATCCCTTGAGCCCAGGAATTCAAGACTGCAGTGAGCTATGATCAAGTCACTGCACTCCAGCTTGGGTGACAGAGTGAGATCTCATCTCAAAAAAAAAAAAAAAAAAAAAGAGAGAAGCAGATATTATTTCTAAACTTTAATTAGGAAAAAATTTTTCCTGATTAACTAGATAATAAACCATATAATAACCTAAGTTTCTTGAAAAGTATTAGATATGCATGAGAATAACATGATTAATAATTGTGAATAGCAAGTCTAGGGAAGATTTAAATAGAATTTAGTGTTAAATGAGTTTATTATCTGATTGGTGCAAAATCAATTGTGGTTTCTGCCATTACTTTTAATTGCTTTTAAAAGTAATGCTTTTACATCAACCTAATATTTCAATTCTGTGCATTGTGTTTATTCAATGAATCAAGTTGATACCTTGGTTAAACTTGAAAAGGATTACGTGAAATCCACATCTTCTCTTTTTAACAAAATGAATTTTAAATTGAGACAGTTATAAATTTAATAAAATAAACCACATAGACAAATGATAAATATTTAATGAATTGGGAGGGCTTTCTAACTGTGATGCCAAGGCCAGAAAGAATTATGAACAAATTGATATATTTGATTACATAATACATACACACATATATAAATCACAAAATAAAAGAGATTTTGTAATGTATCAAACTGTGCCCAATCAAAAATGTATAAGTCAACCCAATAGCACAGCAATTACATTCATTCCTCAGTATAATTTACCGAAGATTACTATATTTTTTGTACGAGTGGAGTGTTAGGATCAATCTGGGTGCTCATCCCTGGGAGATTAGAAATGTAAATTATGATGAGAAAACAGCACGTAATATTTTGCAAAAGTTAGAAGCAGCAATTACTAGATATACACCTAGCAATATGGATTAATCTTTTACAAAGCATTGCGATAAATGAGAAAACTATAAAATAGAATGAGTTCTACAACATAGCAATTTAAGTGAGCTAAGTACATGTGTGTGCAAAAGAACATATGTACAAGAACACATGCAAACAAAAACAATACAGTAAGTAGTTTACACAGGAAATTGTGTAGGGGGAGATGAGAAATGGAAAACGGAGAAACGGATGTGTCAACACATATAAACAAAAAACAAAGAACAAAATAGGATGGGACTTTTCAGAGATAATTATGTTCTTTCGTGAGGAGTATAATCAGCTCAACTCAATGCACTTCAATTTCAAAAAATATATTTGTATTTTTTGTTTTTAAAAAATAGGCTCAAGAATGAGCTAATGAATTAATAGCTAATAAATACGAATAAATAGTAAATATAAGAAAATGTTCACTTTGACTAGCAATTAAATAATATGTATTAATACAGAAGTTTATATGTGTTTATTTATTGACCTGTTTATTGAGAAGTGGGAGAAAAGATGGTGTTTAGAAATATTATTCTTAATGGCACTAGAAAGTAGTAGAAACATTTTGAACTACTCAGATAAATGTTAACAATACTTGAACGAAAGTTTTGATTATAACATTGATTGTAAAGGCTGATAGTTGGGTGAGAACTAGTCAACACTTAAGGGTTTGTTCAAACAAATTCTTCATCAAACAATTGAGTATTACGTAGCCTTTGAGGGTTGACGAGATAGAGGATTTTCTTCTCTTTGTCCCTATATTCTTAAATCTTTTCACATTGATATGCACTATTTTCCGCAAAGCATGTAATAAGTAAATTTTTAAAATTCAACTAAAATAAATTTGAGAGTACACTAAAAATTTAAAATTTCTGGGAGAAAAGTTCTACAGTGTACATTGTGTTCTATGACCAGTAAAGTATTAGAATTTTAATATATTTTATTTTGCTTCTTTCACATAAATATATTGAAATTGGCTTTATTGGCTTATAACTTCACACATTTCCTCCCCATAAGTAAGAAAGGTTTGCGATAGCTATTAAAACTCTAGATTTTAGACTATAGTTAAGTGGAAAAAAAAATACATTTTTTTTTTTGCATTAAAAAGTCTTTTAAAAAACATGCACTAAGCCAGGTTGAAATGTTTCCTGACTAGGAAATAGCATTAAAAGCGGTTTTCTTCCCATTAAGTTAATGCAGTACTACATTTTGATAAATGTAAATTGAAATAATTGCAAATTTGATACATTTAATGCAAATTCTTGATTTGGGAAGTAATTTATGACCAGCAATTATTTTTTAAATGCAAATATTACTTTTTTCTAAAGCGAATCAGAACTTTCAGGTATGTAATACTGAAGAGTCTGCACTCGGATAACTTTTATTCCCTACAATACGGGAAAAGAGAATCGTTTTTATTGTGGAACAAATGCCGAAGACACTGCATGCCTTTGCTCGGCTTGCTCATCTCTCTTGGTTAATGAATGTGTTACTTAAAATAATAATTTGCTCTTCAAATCATCTGGCCACACAAACTCATATTTCCCCCTATACAGTTCTGTTCTGCTGATATTAGATTTACTTACCTTTTAACATGATATTTATGCTGTTTCCATGAACACATTCATCTACAAAGACACAAATGATTCAAGTAACTGTACATAAGAGACCCGCACGGAGGTCTGGGTTAGCTGTGTACAGAGAGAGAGGCTGGGCTGGAGCAGAGCTGCATCTTGGTAAGAGGGTCTATTTCTTTTTTCCCTCTCTGAAGCTATGGGGAATGAAGAATTCACTCTTTCATTCGTGGTGTGATGGCAGTTGAAGGTTTTACTGAGGATGTGGTCTGGCAATGGTATTCTGCCACCCACGCACAAAACACAGCACTAAAATCTTTATAATTAACTGCATATGGCTTAGCAGGGTCATTTAGAAGGATGATTCATCTGCAGTAGGTGTAAACTGGCTCGCTAAACCTAAAGCTTACAGGGAAAGACAAGATAGAATAGTTTCTTGATTTCACTTTAGGCTAATAGCCAGGTGACTCAGAGTCCTTAAGAGCCCTGATTCAGGCTTCATTTCTCAGCACTGAGAGCTGCTGGAGTTACATGCCCGACAATACATCTTTCTGCATCTCAGCTATGTAAGTCTCTAAAGGCAGCCTTTATTAGGGGTCTAGGGGCTCTGCTACCTGTAAGTCTATGCTCCAAAGTACTAATATTTTCCTTCATTCTTCTTTGAATTTGAATGTGTGTTTATGTATAAGGTTTTTGTTTTTTTGTTTTTTCTCCCAGTTTAATTACACGTTTTGGTAAAATCATGCAATGGGCACTGCTTTTCTCCAGCGTCTTTCTATCTTCGTGCAGGCTGGTCACGTCCTGTCTTCTAGTGCTACCTGAACCCTAGCAACTCCGAGAATTCCATTATAACAGAGTCTCTCTCCAGGCGTCTCTTGAATTCTACAAAAATCTTTACCCTTTTCTCTTCAAACTCTGCTTTCAGCAAGCTGCCAATTAGAAAAGATCTGAAAATATCATCCTCTAAGTGGTTAGTAGCTCACGGTAGTTCACTTTATTCTCCTCAGGAGAACTTGCACTGCAAAAGGGAATGGATCATTGACTTTAGACAATATTCCACAACTAAGGACAGCAGAGTCTCCTGGAATGAACTTCTAGCAATACAGATTCCTGGGCTGCCACAATAAGAATACATGCTTTCAAGAATCTTCCAATCTTCCCAGATTGGGAAATGACAACTATTAGCCTGGAACGATCAAACATTTGTACAGAGTTAGGGTTAAGGCAAAGGTGATTTGTACCCTCAAGTATTTTCTACCATGCCTCCTAAAGAAATTTTGTATGCAACACACACACACGCACGCACACACACACACACGAGTGCTATAATTTGGTCCCATGCCAAATGCCAAGAAGAATAGAGTCAAGTCATAAGCAATATCCATCCACTGCAAGCTTCGAGATAAACTATACTCTTGGTTAGCTCAGGATCAAGTGCAAACACATTCCATTGAATGTATATTGCAAATTAGTTAAATCTCTTATTTGGAGGGAACTGCATTCACTTCACCAGCAAGAGTATCTTTTTGATACTGTTGATTGTTCACATAACCCAACATACAGTCGTTTCACAGTATTTTTGTTAGTTTATTACAAAACCTTTTATTGTTATTGTGTTTTATAAATTCCAATGCAATGGAATACATTCTAGTCTTTCTATTACTACTGCTAACATTTTAATGACTATCTCTGCATTCTTTCATTTAGTATTTCACCCATTCATTCAGCAAATACTCCGGGAACTATTCTAAGTTCTGCGAACAAGCTATATAAAGCCCACGTACTCAAGATAGCATTATAGTGGTGCAAGTGAAAAGGAAGCACATAAGTTCCATGAAAATGTCAAACATGATTAACGGGATTCAGATGTCCTGGGGGAAGGAGGGCTACTTTAGATTGAAGAGTAAGGAGAGGCCTTTGCAAAAATGTTGCATTCGAGCTGATACCTGAATGATAAGAAGGAGCCACTCCTGGGACACTCTGGGAAATCAAAATCTATACAGAAGCACTGATTGTGTAAAGACCTAAGGTGGGAATAAGCTTGGCATACTTGAGGATTAGAAGGAAAGTCAGTTTGATTAGAGTATGATAAAAATTATGGAGACTGATAGCTGAGCTGGGAGAAGTAATAAGGCCTAAGCCACATATAGCTGTACTGTCCAATATGGGATCCATTTGGCACAAGTAGCTACTGAGTACCCGAGGTCAAGCTACTCTGAATTGAGATGCACTCCGGGTGTAAAACACAAATGTAGACTGGATTTTGAAGATCTAGTATAAAGCAAGAATATGGTATAGCTCATTAATAATTTTTATATGGATTATATATTGTAATGATAATTTAGAGATACATTGGATTAAATTAAAATATTATTACTATTAATTCACTTGTTTTACTTTTTCTAAAGTGCTTATCAGAAAATGTTACATTATGTATGTGGCTTAACTTAAAGCCTTGTATGTCATAGTCAGAAATCTTGGTTTAAGTAGAATGAGAATTATTTAAAAGATTCTAAAGAGGCGTTACTATATGAATTACCTTTTTTTGGTTGTTTTGTTGTTGTTTTAAGACAGAGCCTCACTCCCGTCACCCAGGCTGGAGTGCAGTGATGTAATCACGACTCACTGCAACCTTGACTTCCCAAGCTCAGGTGATGCTCTCTTGTCAGACTCCCAAGTAGCTGGGACCACAGCCACAGACCACCATGCCTAACTAATTTTTTGTATTTTTAGTAGATATGGAGTTTCATCATGTTGCCTAGGCTAGCATTGAACTCATTGGCTCAAGCAATCCGCCCACCTCAGCTTCCCAAAGTGCTAGGATTACAGGCATGAGCCACCATGCCTGGTCTCATTTAAATTATAATTTAATTATATTATCTATAATTTTAATTATATTATATAGTTACCATGTAGAGAAAAGACAAGAATAGTAACAAGAAAGCCAGTTATATGATTTCTGATGGTAGCTTAAACCAGGATAGTACAAATGTAAATGGTGAGAAGAGAGAAGTTTCAGAATTTATTTGGAAGGCTGAGGTATAGAAAACAGAGATAATTTTAGTTGTTATGATGAGTAAATGGATGGTTGGGGGCCATTCTATGGGATGGAGAAGACTGGGATGGCAGTGTACTTGAGAGCAGGAGAAACAAGAGTACTATTTTGGAAGTATTTGGAGATGTCTGTTGAACATCTGACTAAGTTCCTCAATAGGGAGGTCATGTAGAGGAGGAGGAACAGAACAAGAAAGAGGAACCTAGAAGTTGCAAGAAAGTAAGTGCTTGGTGATATCGCAGAAGTCAAGCAAATAACTTGTTTCAAAGAACAGAGAGCGGTTTACGATGTCAAGTACTGTTCAGGAGGCAAGGAAGATGTGAACAGAGAACTGGTCATTGCATCTGGCAATATGGAGATAGTTGATAATCTTGATAAGAGCGATTTGCGATGGTGGTAGCAATGCAAGTCCAACTAAAGTATATTGAAGAGTAAATGGGAGCTAATAAAATTGGAAATAAAGAAAATAGAACTTGGCAGATCTTTGAAGATTTGCTGTGAATATGGGCAGATGAAGGGAGTAAGAGCTGGAGACATGCTGTCTGCAAGTTTTTCGAATTTAAGACTGATTGGAGCTTATCTGTGTGCTAAGGCAGATTATTCAGTAAAGCAGAAGAAAAATGATGCAGTAGAGAAACAGAATCATTGTAGACAAAAGGTTCTAGAGTAAACTAATTGGAGTGGGATTCAGACCTCAAAGGCAGGACTGGCCTTTGATAAGGTTCTGATGCTGCTACTACTACATCTGAAGATAAGACTGAGTAGATGAGTATGGATATAGGAGGGTCGTTTTCTCTCCACCATTCTCCAGTGTGTGTGTGTGTGTGTGTGTGTGTGTGTTTGCAAACCTCCTCTCATACCAATTTGTAACATTTGTGCGGTCAAACCCTCTGCCACTGAACTACACCCCCATATTTGTAACACTTGGACACACACACAATTTTAAATTCATTAATCTGGAGTGTTCTAGTTTCAAGTGCCATTACAGAAAAGTTTGGTGCCCATTTTAGCTGTGATCCTTTGCATAAGATCTGTCCTTTAACTCTTGGAACTTTTATGATCTCATATTTTGAATCCTCCCGAAATGTGACTTGGTTAAGTCTTCTGTTTAATTCGTTATTCTGAACACCCACAGATTCCCTTTAATCTGGAAACTCATGTCCTCTATTTTGGTGAATTTTCATATGTACTGTATTAGTCCATTCTCACACTGCTAATAAAGACATATCCAAGACTGGGTTATTTATAAAGGAAAAAAGTTAAATGATTCACAGTTCAGCATGGCTGGGGAGGCCTCAGGAAACTTACAATCATGGCAGAAGGGGAAGCAAACATGTCCTTCTTCACAAGGTGGCAGCAAGGAGAACTGCAGCGCAAAGGTGGGGAAAAGCCCCTCATAAAACTGTCAGAATTCATGAAAACTCACTCACTATCATAAGAACAGAATAGAGGTAACTTCCCCCATGATTCAATTACCTCCTAGCAGATCCCTGGTGGGAGGTAATTATGGGAACTACAGTTCAAGATGAGATTTGGGTGGGGACACAGCCAAACTTTATAGGTATTATCGCTTTGATGATTTCCTCCTCTCTAGTGTCTATTTTCTCCCATTCTGGAATCTATTATTTGGACATTGCCTGAATTGTTCCTAAAATGGCCCCACTTTTATTTCTTATAATCCATGTGTTTGCCTATATCTTTTACCTTCTAGGAGTTTCCCTTGACTGTGGAAAGGAAAACTCTTGCTGTTGCTTAAAATTGTTTTGCTATGGTATTTTTAATGTCCTAGAGCTCTTACTTTAATATCCATTGCTTCTTCATAGCATTCTGCTCTTCTTTAATGGGTATGAACCACTCAGAGATATCTTCTTATGACTCTGAGTATATTAAGTGCAGTTTCTTCAAAGCTGTTTTTGCCTTCAACATTGCTTCTGCTCCTTCTCAGCTCTCTGTTTATCATTTGCTGCTTTTTCTCTTTTTATGATAGAAGCTTTTCTCAAAAGTTTTAAAATGCTAAGCTATCTGTTCATATTTAAAACTTGCTTTTAAGCTCTGTGTGAATGGCAAACTGTTCTGACTGGTAGACTTCACTTTGAAATAATCAGGTGACCTTTGGAGATGACTAACTGGCATGATCTGAGTTTACTCCCTGGGATAGTTCAGTTTCCCTAGCTAAGGATTCCTCAAATTCTTGAGCCATTTTACCAGCCTGACTTTTGGGGAGAGGGAGGTGGACCTGAACATCTAGTTGCTCTTAATGTAAACTTCCAAATTACCCCAAGCTTATGTCCCATCTCCAAACACACTTCTTATAGTCCTGGTTCCTCAGCTTCACAAATCAAAAGAATGTCTATAAGAGAACAGATTAAAGTGTCCTTACATGAATTCTAAAGAACAGCTTTCTTCTCACTGATAGCTCCCTTTATAGGTACATATGTGTGTGTATGTGTTTGAAGTTTTTCCAACTTACTAAGTAATTTATTATTCATACATCTTTGTACCTTCATATATTTTGATTCAGAATTATAGATAATTTCTAATTTAATAACAGATGAAATCAGTGTTTCTACTTCCTGGTGGGGGCAGAAACTTTGCTAAATCATCTTCAGAAATCCATTAAATTCAATTTTAACCATGACATTCTTTTTAACAAGCAAGGTTATAGAAAATATTGCCCTTCAGATATTCCAAATTAATAGCAATACCGTATTCAACATGTTTTATATTGTCATATCCATGCTGGGTATTAAACTGTATTCTAAACATTTAACCAAAGTAGTAGAGAATGAATATCATCTTGTTTGAATTTACATACTTAAGACCTAGAAGTGGTATTGTCTCCTGGAAAAAAAATGCCTGAAACTTTACAACAGAGTTGAAAACAGCTAATTCGGCTTTTCTAGTGAAATGGGGAAGACTTGATGAAAGACCTGATATTTCACCTATATGTTCAAAGATTTGTCTACTTTTTAAAAAGACATTTAAAGAAGGAATTATATATCACAAGAGAATGGAAGCAAAAAAGGTGACAAGCATGTTCATAGAATAGTGAGAGATTTGGGAGAACAAAAAAAGATAATATATGAGAAAGAATTTTGAGAAAAGTTAAAAGTTTACATGAATTCAAAGACATTATTCAAAGGCATTATTTTCATTGATATCGATTGCATTTTCTTCCTGGAGTTTTACATCTTCTCAATGAATAATATATATGCCTAATGGTCTAGTTCACAAAGAACCCACAAATCTCCTTCAAGAGAACCCAAGAAGAGATTCAATTCCAATTTCATAAGAATTATTACTTGATAAAGAACTCATAAAACTGTCATAGTTGAGAATTAGGCTATAGCCAACGGCTGTGATTCATTGTGCAAATTCCCCTAAGCCCAGCTGTTTTCAGCACACGGGTGGTGGGCAATTCCACGTGCACAGCCAGAGCCAGTACTAGGAATGCCTCTCTCAAGGCCTTCTCCCTTGCCACAGGAGACCATGGAGCTGCAAGCTAGCTCAATACACAAGGGCAGGGGAATTAGTACCCCAAGAGAAATCCTTCACAAGTGAGAAACAGGAGTCTTGAGAAAGACCCCAGAAATCCTGTCCTCTAAGGAAACAATGCTAAGGACTGTTCTTTACAGCTCCTCAGAGGGTCCATGGGGACTGAGCCTCTACTTCCTCACAGAAGCAGTTGCATCATGGAACACATAGCTGGCTCCTTTTCCTTCTTTTTCTCATTTTCCTACCTCTCTCACTTCTTCCTGAAATGTCCCCCCGAATAAATGACCTATACCCATTTCTTCTTCTCGGGCACTGGCTTTGGGAAAATCAAAATAGGGCAGATACTTAACCGATGATGTGCCTCTACTATTTATCTGTTTCTATCAACCCCGCATAAGTTACAGGCATCCAGCTTTTCCGTTTCCTTATTAGAAAAAATGAAAAAGTTTTCAGTTATGACTGGTGTTTTTTAACTTGCGGGCATTGATTCTGTGTATTTTGGATGAAAGGTTTATCCATGATACATAAAGGGAGAACACAAAACTAAGAACCAGAAAATCCATATTTTAGTCCCAGGTTTTATACTACCTAGCAGTGAGACTATATAGAAATCATTTTCTCTCTCGAACCTCAGCTTCTTGCTTTATTAAAATGAAGGTGTTGATATAAAAGGTTATCCCAAGTCTTTGATTTCATTATTCCATGAAATTATAAAGAGCAGCCCTGCTTTGGACAAAGCTGTCAGTTGTACATATTTCCCAGGGGTCAGCAGGACATAGTTGGGAGGCTTATGGGTGGGTCCCTGTTGCCTTGCTTCCCCATGCCTGGAGCAACCTCCCACCAGTACTCAATACAAATCTATCCCTTGCTTGGATAGCTCCTAATGCCTTAATAGCCCACAGCTTTAAATATACACATATTTAATGTATGTGAATAACAAGTTCTATCTGCTTCTAAAGAGTATTAAAAAGTAAACCATGTTAACATGAAATTTATTAAGAAAAACAAGCCCACAAATTCCATGCTAGCCCTGGGTTCTTTACACTTTCTTATACAACCCTCTTAGGTAACACACATGAATGTAAGTGACCTTCTCTACACCAGTCACCTGACTTGTATTGTTCCTCAAGGGTGAGGAAGTGTCTAGACAAAAGGGAAGGGAGACCCAGTGGCAGGTGGAACTTTGTGCTCCACCTTTCACATAACAGGTTGCCAATTCAGCTGTACTGAAGACAGGCAATGAGAGAAGGTATTAAAAGGGAAAAGTAAAATAGTTCCTTTGTTCTGACTCTAGAAATGCTGAAAGGAAACTCCTGTTCACGGCAGGTGATTAAACACATTTTATTGCGGCTATCACATGGAGAGAGTTACTCACGCTGCTTTCTTGCAATAAAATGGTTCATTTTCTCATTTTTCTCATAATTTACTTTTCAAATAGTAGTAACTAGATTTATCGACTATTTGATAACTTCCAGACTGCCTGTCAGAGTCCAATTAGGACACTTTAAACTGTTTTCTTATGGCAATCAAGCTCAAATTTATCCACCAAATTCCTCCTAAGATAAAGGAGTATGAAATTGTATTTGACGTATTGGGGTAGACGGGTAGCTGACCATGTACCTCAAGATGTCTAACAACAAGCATGAGATTTCTCCAAAGCTTTCTCATTCATCTTAGACGTTCTCATGAATTTGCTATCCAAAAATAATAAAATTCAACTTACATTAATTTTAAAATTATACAAGAAATTATTTGCTAATTTCATCAAAAAGTTGAAGGAAGAATAGCATGATTTCGATTTTATGCTTTATTCCTGTGCTTTTCATCTATTTGCAGGGTAAAATAGAAATCTCTCTTCTGGCTCAACACCTCTAAACTCTTCCTATATCACGTATTCAACCTGGAAGGTAGACTTCCCCCGTTAATTATGAAGTATATTTTTTGTGCATCTGAATTCCTATACCATGTCTAAATGTGAAATTCAAGTGTCAATTTCATTATCCTTGCCAGTGAAATACAAGTATCAAAATTGTCTATCAAGTGAAACTAGAAAAAAAGGGATATTACGGCATTTGTATCTTCAGACTTCATTATTCCCAGTGTTTCCCAGCTTGTACCAGCTGGACAAACCTAGAAATTATTTTTTGCTGCTGGCATCTTATCTTTGATGATATGTAGGTAGAGTTCAAAGCGAGCACCACACACAACAGAAACATTGATTTTGTTCCCTGTATTCCTTTACTTCATTTAATCCCACAGATTCCTTCTTTAGCTTGCATTTCCTCCCTTTTATTTGACAAACCCATCACTGCCCTCTTCAGAGTACATTTTTGTAACTTTGTTTCCATCCCACATTTTCCTGTATGGCAGATACCATTGTTTTGTAATATGATAGAAATACAAAAATGTTTTTCCTCATTTAGCCACTGTCTATGAGCTCTGTATTTCAGAAATCATTTCTTTTCCTTGCTTAATCAATTACTACTCTGCTTTCCATAAATTCAGTAAGCTTGATGGTGAAAATCTGCCAAATGCTTTGAATATCACAGAAAGAAACCCCTATATAAATGTCTGCTATGATTTCTATTAGAGCATGAAGACACTTTAGGGTATGTTTTATTGGTCCATTAATAAATGACTGGAGAGGTAAAGATATCTGGCTAGAAGCCCCGTTTTTTTACAAGCACAAAAGATGTGGCTTAATGGAGCAATTAAACATTCTTTCATATCCCAGGGCTGTAATAATATTGGGAAAAAGTAAATGAACTACTAAAATTAAGAGACAACTGTAAATATAGAAAAAGAACAAGAAGCTCTAACTTCCATAAAAATAATGAGAAAACATAGAACAGAATTTCAAACAGTTGCCATTTTAAAAAGCACCAGAACTGATATATTTAAATATTTTCTCATCAAAATAGATATCTCATTTTACAGAGGTGAAGGAAATCTAAAATGGAGAAATTGTCCACAAAAGAATCAGACAGTAAGACAGTATTATGTAACATCAGGGAATAGCGTTCAAAATAATTTTAATTGTAAGGAATATTAGGAATTATCTAATTATGAAATACTGATGTGATAAGACCATTTTGAAGATATGAAAGGTCTTACAAGTTTGTGAAATAAAGTGCAAATGCTGAGAGTGCCATCAACGCGTGTCACAGTCTTGGTTATCTTAGTATCCCTGGCACAATGCACAGATGTACTGTGTTGTACTTGTTCAATCATTGGTAATATACTAACAGTGGTGTACCAATAATTGGTAATAACAGTAATAAAAATAATTGGCTGGGTGCGGTGGCTCACATCAATTATCCCAGAAATGTGGGAGTCTGAGGCAGGTGGATCACCTGAGGTCAGGAGTTTGAGACCAGCCTGGCAAACATGGCGAAACCCCATCTCTACTAAAAAAAAAAAAATACAAAAATTAGCTGGGTGTGGTGGCACATGCCTGTAGTCCCAGCTACTCGGGAGGCTGAGGTGGGAGAATCAATTGAACTCAGGAGGCAGAGGTTGCAGTGAGCCGAGATCACGTCACTGCACTCCAGCCTAGGCGACAGACTGAGTGAGACTCTTGTCTAAATAAATAAATAAATAAACAAATGGAAAGAATGAGTTTATCAGGAAACTCCTTGACAAAGCCAAGCTGAAGGATAAAGTTCAGTGGTAGATTTCACTACCCTGATAACAACAAAATATACCTCTAAAATTCTCGCCTTTTTGTATTTCCACCTTTCCTGCCCAGTCTGTCTCATACTTATACCACGCAGGCCCAGAGCATTCAATACCATGATCTAACTTCTTATCTCCTAGATCCTGGGAGCTTAGGGTAGCTACAAATAAAAATCTTATGGTGTTAAAACTTAGCCAAGACCTCAGAACAATCTGTAAAAATGTAACTTCACTTTTTTTCAAATTCTTTCATTTCTCATGATTTTCCCAAAGCTCCCTATTCTTTACTGTTCTCTGTGCACTCATTATACAAACAAATCCTCTACACTATCAGTGAATATTTGTCCCGGACTTTGTAGTTCTGCTTAGCCATTAGGCATGACCTCTTACCACATTCACCCTGCCAATGACAAATTGTGTGTATAAGCATGTAAATCTAAACCTTGACATAACATTAGTCCTAGAAAAGCTCTGTATTCAAAAGAAACCCAATTTTTACTTCAAAAGCATTGAAGAAGAATGAGACTCTACACTAAATTGTATAAAAGAAATATTAACAGAATTCAACAAATAGCAAGGCTTCCAAAAACTTACCCAAATTCCCACATATCATTATTTCTACTGTCCCCAAACTGCTTTCGTCTGGTTCTCTAAAAAAATTTTAGTCTGTAGTTTCCTCCTGGGGATGCATTAAGACTGTCTCTCTTAGAGGAGCACCACGCCTTAAACTATGTAGCTCAATTTCTCTGGCAGAGAACTCTTCCAACCTGTAACAGAGGTTCTCCCAGGTGAGTCAGGAAGTAAACTTGAATGGCATGAGAATAGCAAGATGTTATGTCCCTTACTTCGTGTGAGTTCTGCTCAGCCATTTAGGTTTCTATATCCATGCTTATCTTTGCCTTCTCTCCTCTGGTGGTGAAAGATAATTATGCCGGCTCCTTTTAACCAACTGTACTGTCTGTTCCTTTGACCGCAGGCCCTTCTTCCACCCCGGAATATTCTGGATGCAGTGGTAATTATGCTAGCTTCTTTCAGCCAACTGCACTGTCTATTCCTTTGACCAGATGCCCTTCTTCTACCCCAGGATATTCTGAATACAGTGGTAGAAGGGAGGAATTCTGATACATACATATGTATATATACACACACACACACACACATATATACACATATACATATATGAGATATGACAAATAGGCACATGAAGTATGGTCAACACCAATATTTACTACAAATATGCAAATTAAAACCACCATCAAGTATCATTGCACACCCATTAGAATGGCTAAAACTAAAATGACTGACCACACTAAGTATTGGGGAAGATGTGGAGGAATTAGAACGCTTATCTACTGCTGGTGAGAATATAAAATAGAACATTTCGGCAGCTTCTTAAAAAGTTTAACATACACTTTTTGTATGATCAAGTCATTCCATACTTAGGTAGTTAGACCAGATAAATAAATGTATATGTATCCAGAAAACTCATACAGGAGCATTCATAGAGTCTTGCCTATGATAGCCCAAACCCAAATGTTCATCAACAGGTAATCAGATAAACAAACTGCGCTACTCAGTACTACAAAAACAAATTAACTATAGGCACATGCTATAGTATTCGGAGATAAATCCCCAAATACAATGCTGAATAAAAGAAACCATACCAAAAAGGAAGGACTGCGTACTGCGTAATTCCATTCATTTAATTTTCTAAAAAAGAAAACTAACCTCTCATGACAGAAAGCAAACCAGCAGTTGCCTGGGTGTCTTGGACAAGAAGAAGAAGGGAAGAATTACAAAAGGCCAGGAGGAATTTTTCTAAAGTTTTATTTTAAGTTCAGGGGTACAGGTACAGGTTTGTTACACAGGTAAAGTTGTGTCATGCAGGTTTGTTGTACAGATTATTTTATCACCCAGGTATTAAGTCTAGTACTCATGAGTTATTTTTCCTGATCCTCTTCTTCCTCCCACCCTTTACCCCCCGAGGAGGCCCTAGTGTGTGCTGTTCCCCTCTGTGTGTCCATGTTGGCATCATTTAGCTCCCACTTACCAGTCAGAATATGTGGTATTTGGTTTTCTGTCGCTGCAGTAGTTTGTTAATGATAATGACCTCCAGCTCCTTCCATGTTCCTTCAAAGAACAGGATGTCATTCCTTTTTATGGCTGCATAGTATTCCATGGTATATATGAACCACATTTTCTTTATCCAGTCTATCATTGACGGGCATTTAGGTTGGTTCCAAGTCTTTGCTATTGTGAATAGTGCTACCATAAACATACGTGTGCATGTGTCTTTATGAAAAAACAATTTATATTCCTTTGTGTCATGGGATTGCTGGGTCAGATGATATTTCTGTTTTTAGGTCTTTGAGGAATGGCCACACTGTCTCCCACAATGGCCGAACGAATTTACACTCCCACCAACAGTGTATAAACTTGCCTTTTCCTTCACAACCTTTCCCACATCTGTTATTTGTTGACTTTTTCATAACAGCCATTCTGACTGGTGTGAGACGGTAACTTATTGTGGTTTTGGTTTGCATTTCTCTAATGATCATTGATGAACTTTTTTTCATTCTCAGCAACCTAACACAAGAACAGAAACCAAGCACCACATGTTTTCACTCATAAGTGGGAGTTGAACAGTGAGATCACACGGACACAGGAAGGGAACATCACACACTAGGGCCTGCCATGGGAGTGCGGGGCTAGAGGAGGGATAGCATTAGGAGAAATACCTAATGTAGGTGACGAGTTGATGGGTGCAGCAAAACCCATGGCACATTTATACCTGTGTAACAAACCTGCACGTTCTACACATGTACCCCACAACTTAAAGTATAATTAAAAAAAAAAAAGAAATCCAAAATAAAATACATTCTGATAATTAGGAAGAGACTGATAATACAATGAGATTGTGGTAGGGTGTACCATGCAAAGGCAACTGAGCTGGTTATAGAATTTCAGGATGGATACAGGAAATAAACAAGAAAGAGAGGCACACACACACACACACACACAGAGAGAGAGAGACTGAGAAATAAACACTTGATCAATGGTAAAAATGTAATGCCTAAATCTCCCTTGGAACAATTTAAAGGTATATCAAAGTTAAAGGAAGTTAAAGAAAAAACTTAAGTCAATAAAAAAGAATTAGGTGACTTCTAATGCCAACAGAGCTTATGAATCTCTAAGCAATATGCCTTAACTGAGCTCAGAGAGTCCAGAGATAAGGGATTGATTTCATGTGTTTGGGTACTTTGTTTTATCTTTAGTTTAAAGAAGCACAATTTTGGCATGCATTCAAAGTAGACCAAATATGTAGCCATGTAAGCTTACAAAATAATACATTTGTTAAAAAGCATGCCATGCCCTTTGCTTGGCAAGAGGCACAAATATAGGCCTAAAACTCAGTTAATAATGTCTTAAAAGTCAGGTGATTAATATCAGTGAAAACTCCACAACTCTGGGAGTCTTGAAAATTCTTTTACTCTTTTGCAATCAATTTATATTCTTACTTATTTACTATGACTATTTCAATGACTTCAATATTTTATCATAGGATGGGGTATTGGCTAAGCTTTGAGAGTATGTAAATGAATAAAACTTACTTCATACCTACACTTTAGAAGATTAAAAAGAACTATTAGTA
Organism: Piliocolobus tephrosceles; assembly: GCF_002776525.5. NCBI lineage: Eukaryota > Metazoa > Chordata > Mammalia > Primates > Cercopithecidae > Piliocolobus > Piliocolobus tephrosceles. The sequence continues at coordinate 9,186,406 of NC_045434.1, read as the reverse complement.
CCTATTATTCCCATATGTTTTTCAGCTAAATTTAACCCAGTCTAAGATGAGGTTTATTTAGGACAGTATAGCTAGGTGTGTATAGCAATGTAATCAGCTATAAAGATAAATCTATTTTACAAATAGAGTGATACGAGCAACAATGTGAACTGTAGCAGAATTACAAAAGGATGAGTAAAATTATGTGTCAGAGGCAGCCGGCCGCAGTGGCTCATGCCTGTAATCCCAGCACTTTGGGAGGCCAAATGGGGCAGATCACCTGAGGTCAGGAGTTTGAGACCAGCCTGACCAACATGGAGAAACCCCGTCTCTACTAAAAATACAAAATTAGCCAGGTATGGTGGTGCAGACCTGTAATCCCAGCTACTTGGGAGGCTGAACCCTGGGAGGCGTTTGAACCTGGGAGGTGGAGGGAGGGAGAACCGTTTGAACCTGGGAGGCAGAGGTTGCAGTGAGCTGAGATTGTGCCATTGCACTCCAGCCTGGGCAAAAAGAGCAAAACTTCATCTCAAAAAAAAAAAAAAAAAAAAAAAAAAAAGAAAGAAAAGAAAATGTATCAGAGGCTATTTTATAGCTAGAGGTAATGTTTCCAAATATGTTATACATTAATCCTAAGAGCAATGAGAAAGAAAAAAATACAACAGAGACAGTGCTGGTTTGTGTTTTTTTAAGAGAGAGGGATATCACTAGGTTGTCCAGGCTGGACTCAGATGAGCTCAAGCCATCCTCCCACCTCTGCCTCCATAGCGGCTGAGACTACAGGCATGCACCACCACTCCAGGACTGCTATCATTTTCATCCAATATCCATTTTCCCTGTCTTTTTTACTTACAGAGCTCTGATTCTATTCTGAGCAAAGGACTACATTTCATAGTCTCCTTTGCAAACAGATTTGTCAATGTGATGTAAGGGGGCGGTTGTTGGATATGTCTTTTAATGTTGACGTGAACCATCCCAGGCTAGAGATAAGCCCTTTTACTTTTCCTTCTTACCATGTCCTTCTTTTTCTTGCCTCAAACACAGAAACGATTACAGGAAGTATGACAGCCATTATAGGCCCTAAGGAGAACTTGAAACCTACAAGAATATAGATGCCAAAGCAGAAAGCTAGAAGGAACATGACTTCCTGATGACTATGGTGTTAGTATACTTCTAGGTCTTTTTTTATGGGTAGGATATATAAGTCTCTAATTTGTTTGATATTAATATTGAGGCTTTGTTTTACATATGCTAAATTTAGTCCCAAAATCTCACACAGAGGAATAGAATAGTAAGCTCAGGTTAAGAGTCAAGAAATCGGTCTAACAAGAGTAGGAGGTAAGACATTACCATTGTCACTTACAAGTGTGGTCACAAAGGCATTTTCTGCCTTTCTTATGCAATTATAACTTTTAATTTAACATGGTCTTGAACTTGTTGAATATACAGCCTTCAAATATATAACTCTATTATTGACTTCCTTAACAGAATCAAATCAATTCTTCAAAGGAGAACAACTAAAATTATTTTTTTGTAAAAGTCAAAGACTGGACTACTCTCAATACAACCTGGATTCAGGGACTAAGATCTCAGAGAAGAGAAAAGCACATTCAGGTAAGATTGACATGGTGCACTCTACCCTTCCCTTTGAGACATTTGTTTCCCTGAGCCAAGTGGATTAATAGCCAAGTAGAATGCAAGGATTAAAAGATTAGGTTACAGAGAACACTTTTCAGAAATCTTTTTGATGGAAAAGCCAGAATTGAGTTTCTTGGGCTGGAAAAGTAAGAGGGTCCCTTGCAACCACCCCAGAGATTCAGTTGGAGCCTCTCAGGAATAAAAACTTTCCCCAAGACTGAAGAAACTGAGCTTCAAATCATTTCAAGCCAGACTAGATTCAGATCATCTACATCAAGGTGAACTCATTGCCTTTTCGAGAAATTTAAAGAAGATTTAAATTAACAAAGGGATAAACTATATTCATGGATTGCAAGAATCAATAATGTGAAGAGAGTTGTTATTCCCAAATTGATCTGTAGACTGAATGTGATCTCAATCAACATCTCAGTGGATTTTTTGTGAAAAGCAACAACTATTTGCAAAATTCATATGGAAATGTTAAAAATTAAGAATAGGCAAGATGACCTAGATGAAGAATAAATCTGGAGTAGTAGAGATATGGCAATGAGAAAAGCAATAACATACCTGCACCTGTAGGTCTACTGTCCACAGGAACATTAGAATTTGAGTATAAGGTTTTTTTCAAAAGAAAGCATATAGGGCATCTAGGAAACTCAACTTGGTTTAGAGAGCTTCCCTGAGAAAGTGATCTCTAAGCTGAGACCTTAAGGACGAACAATAGCAAGCTAGGTGAGTAGGAGAGTCAAGAGTATTCTACGACAGGAAAGAGTTGGTAAGAATTCCAAGAGAAAGGAAAGGTTTATAAGATAGTGGGAGTAGTGGGAATTGACATAAGGATGGCATTAGGATGAATACAGATAAATATGTAGGGGCTAAAACTTGGAAGGCCTTTAGAGGGCATAGTAAGGAACTTATTTTAAAGGTTATTCTGTCCCAGGGAATAGAAACATAAGAGTTGCATTACCAAAGCCTTCAAAATATTATTCTACATGTATTGGAAAAGATGAAGTGTGGAATTTGGGAGAGCAGCAAGGTAGATCTTCTCACTAGTGTCTGGGAAAGAAGCGTCGTGGTTTAAAATACTGTAGTAGGGCTAGGCGCAGTGGCTCCCGCCTGTAATCCCAACCCTTTGGGAGGCCAATGTGGGTGGATCATTTGAGGTCAGGAGTTCGAGACCAGCCTGGTCAAGATGGTGAAACCCTGTCTCTACTAAAAATACAACAATTAGCCAGGTATGGTGGCAGGTGCCTATAATCCCAGCTACTTGGGAGAATGTGGCAGGAGAATCGCTTGAACCCAGGAGATGGAGGCTGCAGTGAGCCAAGACTGGGCCACTGCACTCCAGCCTGGGTGACAGAGCAAGACTCTGTCTCCAAAATTAATAATAATATAAGTAATAAATAAATAAATAAGTAAATAAAATGTAGAAGTAGAAGTAGAGAAGAGCAGATGCAATTGAGGAGTTAATCCAATGACCAACTAAAGAGGTAGGAGGCAGTGCACTAGGCAAATCAAATGCTTGTGCCAGACGATATACAGTGCTAATAAATGTTACTACATATTTATTAAATTTCAGGGGAGAGGATTATTGGTTTATAAAATTTTGGAATACTAGAGAAGAAGGAAAGGAAGGACAGAAAAGAAGAGAAAGAAGAAAGGAAGGAAGATATGAATGATGGAGGGAGGGAGGGAGAAGGAAAATTCAGAACCCCAAATGTCTGTCAGCAAAAAAGAAAAAAAAAGAAGGGGAGGAGGAAAGAAAACTCTAAAAATGAAAACCAAAAGAAGTTTTATATAGACAGAGACTGAAACAGTAATAGAAGTTTATGCTGTAGGTCAAAATGCAGTCTCCCACTGTCTAGGAAAGTCATTTTTGCACAGTCCGCATGGTAAATGACTCTGGGAGCATCGGCCAACATATTTAATGATATGCAATTAAGTCTTAATTCCAAGCATTAATAATTCAACAGATAATCAAGAATATATATATATACTTTTAAAATTAATTATATAGTATTTTATGAGTACATTCAATCTCTAAATTATGTATTTCTTTCTTTGGCAACTGTTAAAATTATTTTGTGTTCTTGGGCACATGTTCTCTAGAACACACAAACTAAGTAGGATGTTAAGCAGGAAATCCTTGAGTTGAAATTGTACCACAGATAATACAAAGTAAACGCAATACATGTTTTAAAAATTTATATAATATAAAACAATGGCCAAGCGCGGTGGCTCACATCTGTAATCCAAGTACTTCGGGAGGCCGAGGAAGGCGAATCTCCTGAGGTCAGGAGTTGGAGACCAGCCTGGCCAGCATGGTGAAACCCCACTTCTACTAAAAATATGAAAAATTAGCCGGGTGTGGTGGTGCAGACTGTAGTCCCAGCTTCTTGGGAGGTGGAGGCAGGAGAAACGCTTGAACCTGGGAGGCAGAGGGCGCAGTGGGCAGAGATCGTGCTGCCGTACTCCAGCTTAGGCAGCAGAGTGAGACTGGGTCTCAATAATAATGATGATTATAATAATAAATAAATAAACTATTATCTGAGAGGAAAAATTTGATTCATAATAAAGAGAATAGGCCGGGCGCGGTGGCTCAAGCCTGTAATCCCAGCACTTTGGGAGGCCGAGACGGGCGGATCACGAGGTCAGGAGTTCGAGACCATCCCGGCTAACACGGTGAAACCCCGTCTCTACTAAAAATACAAAAAACTAGCCGGGCGAGGTGGCGGGCGCCTGTAGTCCCAGCAACTCGGGAGGCTGAGGCAGGAGAATGGCATAAACCCGGGAGGCGGAGCTTGCAGTGAGCTGAGATCCGGCCACTGCACTCCAGCCTGGGCAACAGAGCAAGACTCAGTCTCAAAAAAAAAATAAATAAATAAAAATAAATAAATAAAGAGAATAAAGGTTTTGGGGGGTTTTGTTTTGTTTTCACCTAAGAACAGCTGTTCCCCTCATTGGGATAGTTTTATTTGCAAGCAGAAATCATCTCCGCATAATTTCCAGGGTGGTGGAAAACTGAATATGAATCCAACCTCTGCCACCTATTCACTTCCGTCACATTTAATAAGACACCCATGCCTATTTTAGTATGTTTTCTTCCCTACAAAATGAGTTAGTAACATCAAGAGATTAAAATAACACAAATAAGAATATTGAAGGAATCTAAATGTTACATTCAAATATTAAACACAATATTGTTATAATTATTCCTGGAAATGACATTGCCTCTACTCTCAAGGTAAAGGTCATTTTTCTGGATTTAAACTCTTTTCTCAAGTTTGAATTATCTAAGTTTCAACCCGTAATCTATTTGCCAGTTTGTGAAAATTTTAGGGATTGAGTCCATAGTAATTAGTGATTTATTGAGGTGTAGGGAGACAAGTCAAAAAATCAGGACTGCTAGGTAGATGACCGAGAAGAGGATGGTTCACAAGGTAACATAAAATACTCAGAAGAAAAAGTTCAGGAAACAGAGGACAGAAAAAAAATCATAAGTTCTGCTGGGTGATGCTGAATTTGTCATCACAAGATCTGCACTTGTGGGAGCTGTGGCTATCGAGAGGATTGCTCAAGTGTAGAACTGAGAACAACAGGAAGTGAACCTGAAAGAGCATCAAGAGACTGAGAGAAAATGAACCAGACTTCCAGGTGCTCCACATTTCAACCAGCATTTTGTGTCGTCAGAAGGAATTGAGAGGCAAAAGGAAACCCAATAAAAAAGAAAACAGGAAAGGGCGTACATGATGACCACCCCTTTTCTCACCAGCTGCTCACGGACCAGCTTTCTCCTAGTGCTATTTGCTTGGTCAGTGCATTACTCTGCTAACATAGCCTCCCCACTAGCTGTGAGGTTGTCCCAGAGGGAAGCCAGCTGTCATCTCCTTCTTCCACACTCTGTTGGAGGAACCTGTCATTAGCAGCTCCCTACGAAACACATTTATGACAAACAGGTAGGAGATAACTAGGAAGTGAACAGACTCAAACTTCAGAGCCTCTCATTTGTATGAATGCCCTTGTAAGGTCTTGGGCCTATTTTGATATTTATAAAAGTGTTATTTTCTTATAAAGAAACCTCACCAAATTGAATAAGCCACAGAATCTGCAAAACTGAAGTTCATTCATGCATTCAGGATACATTCATAGCATCTCTGAGTTGGAAAATATCTTAGAGGTCATATATGTCCTCCAACACTGCACGAATCTCTCTGGCAGCATTCTTTTAAAATCATCTAAAAGAGGGAAATCCCCAGCTGTGCTTGGATTTTGCTCTGTCACTTGTCCAGTTTCCCCATCCATAAAAGGGCAACAGTATGAATTTCCTGATAAGGTAGTTGTTAATATAAATACAAAGTGCATAGCCCCTTTCCTAACAAAAATATGGGGTTTCTACTGCACAGTCTAGGGAGAAAAAAAATGAGGTCAGATGTGATTATTATTATCATTCTATATTGGAGTGTTTTCAGACATGAAAAACTCACCACGCCTTAGGGCAGACAGATGCATTATGAAAGTTAAGCTAAGTCTTCCCTATCATGAGCTGCAGCCTATATCCCATTATTTCTTCTAGAACTGCATGATTTATTTATTCTTTCTTCAAAACTTTGAAAAAACCATTCTTGTCCTCTAAGAATTTTTTTTTTTTTTTTTTTTTGAGACGGAGTCTTGCTGTGTTGCCCAGGCTGGAGTGCAATGGTGCTACTTAGCTCCCTGCAAACTCTGCCTTCCAGATTCAAACGATTCTCCTGCCTCAGCCTCCTGAGTAGCTGGGATTACAGGTGCATGCCACCAAGCCCGGCTTATTTTTTGTCTTTTTTAGTAGAGACGAGGTTTCATTATGTTGGCCAGGCTGATCTTGAACTCCTGACCTCAGGTGATCCGCCTGCCTGGGCCTCCCAAAATGCGGGGATTACAGGTGTGAGCCACTGCACCCAGCCATCCTTTAAGACTTCTAAGAGGAGCTACATCCTTTAATTATTGATTGATGTCTTAGTATCCCTAGTACACCACCTAGTATCTGGCATTTTAGCAAAGTCCAAAGAGTGGTTTAAAGTAAGTGAGTAAAGACAGTCTTGAAAGAAAAAGTGTTTTTCCGTCAATCGCTTTATCCTTAAATCTGGTAGATCAACTCAGAAGAATGAAAATAGAGTACTAAGGAATTAGTACTTCATGTAATCTGTATACTGTTTAGTCCTTCAATAGGAAGAAAGTTGTTCAAGTTTCTAACAATTATCTCCAAGTTTTGGTTCAATAAACTTTAGAAAACCAGATATCCCCATTCTGGAGAGCAGGAATTTGACGCTCCTTAAGTTCCAGTTCCCCATCTTGTCTGGGCCCTAGTGCTTTGTATCTAATACTCAACATATAATTTGGAAAATCTGAGATATAGTAAACACACAGTAATGCATGAACATTTTAAGTGTACAGTTTGATGAATTTTTACGTATCAATTTACTTTAGTAACTACCACTCAGCTCAAGATAGAACATTACCATCAACCCCTGTATTTTTTATTTCCACATTTTTGTAAATACTCTCTTCACTCTCTTCTAACCCAGTAACTCTCTACCACCATAAATTAGTTTCCACTGTTATTGACTGATTTGAGGGCTGCTTAGATTAAAATAAAAGTGTGGGTTTATATCTAGACTTTCTATTATTTTTCATTGGTCTATTTTACTTTCCTTCTGACAATAACATAATATCTTGATTTCTGTAGCTTTATAATAAGTTTGGAAACTTGATAGTAAGCCTAAATATCCAATTTTGTTCTTCAATAATGTTTTATCTTGGTTCCTTGAATAGACATAACAATTTTAGAATCAGCTTATTAATTTACACACACACACACACACACACACACACACACAATCTTGGATTTTGATTAGGAATGCACTGGAACTTAGGCCAATTTAAGGAGAATCAGTATCTTAAAAACATTTAGTATATGCATGATAGAACTTTCCCTCTATTCTCAACATTTCTATATCCTTATATCTATCTTTAAAACAGCCATTTATATTTAATGTAATGAATAACACAGTTGAGTTTTACATTTACTATCTTATTATCGTTTTCTCTTTGCCCCATCTGTTCTTTGTTCATTAATTCCTCTTTTCCTGCCTTCTTTTACATCAGTCAAGTATAGTTTATAATTCATTTTATTTTCTGTATTACCTTTTTTGTTGTGCGTTTTGATGTCATTCTTTCATTGGTTACACTTAAAAAATCATCCTTAACACTGTTACCTTAAATCATCATCCAATGCAAGGATCTTATATTTATGCTTTTAAGGTTGTTATTCTATATTTGACTTTAATAAATAGTATAAGCCCATAAGATACTCTTATGTTTTATATGTTAAACAGTCTTTTGTATATTCTCATTTACCCTTTCTGTGGCTATTTATTCTTGCTTACATTTCTGTGATAGTCAATCTGAGACTATGTCCCTTCAGCTTGAAGAATAACCCTGAGTAAATTCTGTAGTTTATAGTCAGCTCACAATGAAGTCTCTTAGTTTTTGTCAGTCTAAATCTTTTTCATTTTTCGATTCTTTTCAATGGACAGAGAATTCTGGTTTGATAGTTTTTATTTTTTTCTTTGTGTACCTGAAATATATTTATTATCTTCTACCTTCCATGATATTTCTGCTGAAATCAATGTTCATTTATATTGTTCCCCCAAAGGTGATTTTTTTTTTAACCTCTGGCTGTTTTTAAATTTTCTTTTTCCTCTTTCAGCAATTTGACTCTCATAGGCCTAGCTGGGGTTTTCTTGGCCTAGGGTTCATTGAGCTTCTTGAATTTCTTGGTTGACATCTGTATTAGTGTGTTTCCACACTGCTGATAAAGACATGCCCGAGACTGGGAAATATACAAAGAAAGAGGTTTATTGGACTTACTTCCACATAGCTGGGGAGACCTCACAGTCAAGGTGGAAAGTAAAGGGCACATCTCATATGGCAACAGACAAGAGAAGAGAGCTTGTGCAGGGAAATTCCCATTTTTAAAACCATCAGATCTCATGAGACTTATTCACTATCACAAGAACAGTACGGGAAAAAACCTGCCCCCATTATTCAATTATCTCCCACCCAGTTCCCTCCTACAACATGTGGGAATTATGGGAGCTGTAAGACGAGATTTGGATGTGGACACAGCCAAACCATATCAATATCTTTCAAGGTCTTCACCATGATTTTTTCAAATGTTGCTTCTGCTAGTCTCTCTCTCTCTCTCCCCCACCCCACCCCTTTCTGCTCTCTCTGGACATTTTCTATTGATTTGTATATGAAACCATCAGTTTTATTTGTGTAGTAACCAGGTGGTTTTTAAACCTATGTAATTACTTCTTGGTTTAGCAAATCAACAAAGTTCATTTTATTATTTTTATAAAACCTAATATCCTGCTGAAATGCTCTGTTGTTTAATCCATTTTTCCCATCTCCAGGGTAGTTCATTGACTTATTAATTATGGTTATTTAAAAACCCTTGCTTAGTAATTCCAAAATCTGTATCATTTCTTGAGCTCTGTCTATTGACTGTATTTTCTTTTCTTTTCTTTTCTTTTTGCCATCAGGTAGCCTTTTCTGCTTCTTTGCATGTCTGGTAAGTTTTGATTGCATGCTGCATTTGTAGAAATTCTAGCTTAATTTTCTTCCTCTCAAAAACTTCGAGTTGTGTTCTAGCAGGTGGTTAAGTCATTGGTAGATCACCCTAATCCTGCAGAAGCCTAGTTTTTGCTTTGTTCAGTCACGTCTATTTCAGTTTATTCTTTCACTTATGAGGATATCATCCTGCTATCTAAGGAGTCTCCTTCAAGGGTTTCATCCAAATGCCTGAGGTGTTCACCAAAGTCTTTCCACTCTGGCTGGAAACGAACTCCAACATCTCTTCAGAATTGTGTGATCACTAGAACCTCCACTCAAATTTCAGCCTCTCTGCCACTGCACTCTATCTATCAGGTCTTCAGAATCATCCCTCTGGACACATGCAGCCTAGCAGTTCCGCCAAGGAGCTGAGAGGAATTGCCACACAGACTTCTGGTGCTGCCTCTCGGTACTCACCTCTCCATTGCCTTGTTCACCTCCAGAAACCTTAGTTACTTTATAGCTCCAAGCTCTTGCGCTGTATGCCCTCTGCTCAGTGAAACTCTCTGCTTATTCTCGACTTCCCAAAACTTCTGCTGAAAAAATTTCCTTGAGGAAAACTAATCCCTGGGGGTGGGTTCATTCCATGTGCCTCCAATTACCCCAAATTGCAGCCCTATGTTGGTTGCAGTTCAGACCAAAAAATGTTGTTTATATAGTTTTTCCAGGTTTTATAGCTATTTTATGGTAGAAAGACAAGTGAGTGCTATTAGCTAATTGTCTTGTCCAGAACCAGAGTCTCCTTTCATAATTGAATAAATCTTTTGGTTATCTTGTGTATTTTTAAAACAAACCTAAAATGCAGGATTTCTAAGTATTTTTCAGTTCTAGCTGATTTCCTTTGCTTTAGACCAACATCCAAAGGTAAATACTCTTTGGTTTCTGATTTTTGGCATCTTGAAATTAGAATTGCCTCCAGTTTGATTCATTCTCAAATCTATTAAGTATCCCTTTTATATTTTCCTCTGAAATATAATTTGATAAATCTGCTGAATGGTCCGGCACCAAGGGCAGAACCAATACCTTATTCAAGCCCAGCATGAATCCACTTACCAAGAAACTGGAGGCAACTCTGTCTAAACTGTAATTTGTTTGATACAAACATGTAATCTACATTTACCTTGTCCATACTGACAATGGGAAGGTTGGCTGAAATCAGGAAATACTGTATTATGAGTTTAGCGACTACTTACAAGTGGAAATGAATTTAATCTGGTATGATTTATTTTACTAAATTGTAGCTGCTTCCTTTTCTTTTTTCACTAGTCACAAATGATTTATTTCAGGATCTTCTCCAGAACATTGCCAGAGGCCAGTTTCAAACTTAACCATTGTATATATACCAGAATATTTTCATTAAAAATTAATAACTTTTGTCTTTTTCTGAAAACCACATAATCACTAATTGTCCATTCTTTTGGTCCTTGTCTGTTCTTTATGAATCAACATTATCAAATATTATCAAAGCTACTCCTGTTCCCATAGGCAAATAACAATTCTATGTAATGGGAAATATATTAAATCTGAATTTATGTTCCTCTTACTAGTTATATAATGGACAATTAAATTATTCCTTTAAATTCCTTTCTTCTTTAGTAAACAGGGACAAAATACTTGTTTGATTGTTTTAAAGATTAAAGAAATATCTGAAGGCAACTGTTATATTTTCTTCTGATAGGTATCCCAATAAAATTGCTACAATATTGATATTATTATAACTATTCTAGTATCCTGGATGCAATTTGCCTAAGCCTGGATACTTAAATTAATTTAAATAGCCACATGCTTTCTCACTAGCTATTTTCCCATCATGATCTCAATCCTCTCTACACAAAGTTTAGTCGCTTCTCTCCTAAAGATTGTTCTACCTAGAGGAGAATATAGAGTCATAAAAGAATTAGTATACTGGTGTTTCTCTAATCTCTTAACACTACTTAATTTTTCAACGAGTTCTTTTTCCTATTTATCTTCTTGTTCCAAATAGAATTAAAATCACTTGCTGTCTTTAATATTGTTAAATATTTCACTTCATACTTTGCCTCAATTTCTTGCTTTTTTTCTTCTATCTTCCTCCTACCTTCCTTTTCATTATTTTCTTCTTTTTCAGTTGTCATTGTTATGCTTGTCCTTTCTTGTGAGATTCCCCTGTCATCTTTCCTTACATGTTTTTTAAACAAAACCTCTACAGTGCCATGGGACAGCCTCATTGGGGTCTTTGCAACTTTAGTATCTCTCCACTTTTTCCTTATATAGTTAGCTGGCAGTAGTACATAATAACCTATTCTCTCTCTCTCTCTCTCTCCCCCTGTCTTAGATTTTCACTCCTCTTGAGCTTTAAAAGCCTGGCTAGCAAGATTATACCTTTCATTTTATTTTCTGATTTAAACAAGTGTGTGTGTGTGTGTATGCGTGTGCGCGTGCACGTCAGTGTCTTCTTCATGGATGCTTGTCTCATTTTCTCCCAAGATGTAACTGTCCAGGGAGGGAAAAGTCAAGTCGTCCTCTACTACACTGCTCTGCAGAAAGAGACTCACTAAATGTCAAAAAGTAGATTCATCAGACTGTTCCCTAGAGAAAGGCTTGCCACGGACTCGTATATTGTAACTGAGCTGAAGTTCATTCATCGATAAGTTGTGCCCAAGGAATCGAATTCCTTCCAGTCCTTCTAAGCAGTCCAGGGAAACCAATTCAAAAGCGAACACACCACCACTAACTGACCGGCAAAATCTATCCTTGAAGCGCCGCGGGAGGCACAATTTGGGAACAGGTGAGGCCATGCTGGGTGGGTGAGGCCCTCCTCTCTCCTGCTTGGGGTCCCGCTTTCAGTCAACCCACCCCAGGAGTACCCTGGGATCTCCTCGCCCCCTGCCAGGCGGAGAACGCGGAGCCCAGCGGCCACGCGGGAGTGGAACTAGGCTCCAGCAGGGCAACTGAGCATGCTCAGAAGCCGGGCAGGTTTGGGTCTCAAGCAGGCAGCCTGTGCATTACACCAGCTCTCGCAGTCCGGGGAGGAGGAGGAGCAGGAGGAACGCGAGGAGGAAGGAGAGGAGGAGCGGCCAGCAGTAGCCACGACCGCCACCACCAGGCAGAGGAAGAGTTCGTGGGAAGGAAAAGACCCTGCTCCCCCTCGGAGCCCCTTCTATCTGCTTTTGGAGAAAGGGAATACACGATAAAGAGGGAGACGGAAAAAGAGAAAAAGTGAGGCGGGAGACAGAGGGAAAAGGGCGTGAACAGAAAGGGCCGGAGCGTGCAGGGGAGCCCAGGGCGCGGGGGCGGCACTGCCGAGCCGGGAGCGCTGCCGCTTGGGCAGGTGCCGCGGCCGCTGCCCGGAGGCGGCATGTGACGCGCGGCCACAGCTGCCCGCGGGCGGAGCGCTCTCAGACCCCGGAGCGCACACCGCGGAGCCATCGGTGCCTTCGCGGATCCCCAGGCTCCTAGTCAGTCCGCCGGGGCGGCAGCAGCGCTTCTGGGAAGACGGGCAATGAACCGAAGGGCAGCTCCTGGCAGGGGCGCGCGATCCTAAGGACAGTCGCTACCTGAACGCTGAGCCGGAGGAGACGAAGGGACCGTGGAGCGGACGCCACCCGCGCACCGGGCAGGCGCGGAGACCGGCGTGGGACAGCCACCTGGAGCGCAGCTGCCAGGTAGGGACGGCGCCCGCCACCCTGGCGCTGGGCAGAGCGGGTGGAGGTAGCGGCTGACCTGGTTTCTTGCCTTATCTCGTTGTGAAAAGAGGAAAAAGTTTTCGGCGCGGGTAGGAGAGGTCTTGTGTTTGGAGTTCAAAGATGGAACTGGGGAGGGACGAGAGAGGCTGTTGATTTGGGGAAGATGGGGGCACTTGAATTCTGATAGCGCGATCTGGTGCGGAGTTGGAGTTCTGGGACTGAGGGTGGGGAATGCCCGGTGGCACCCAAGTGCCCCGAAAGGGACGGGAATCATGCGAAAGGTGGCCAGGAGAGAGCCAGGGACGCCCCACCCCACTCTCCCTCGCTTGGGTTCTCTCTTCCCCAGTGCCGGATCTGAGGTTCCAAAGTGCCGGAGCGTGAGTCGCTACTGGGCTCGGGGTGTTTGTGAGCACACTCGTGTGTTGAGCGTTTGTCTCCCATCTCCCCATTTGGTTTCCTGTCATTTCTTTCTAAGAAGGCTAAAGCTGGCACTCGCCAACCTCGCAGTGGGGCCGCAAGTTCGGATTGCATTTCAGGGGGCGAAAAGGCAAATTTGGCACTTTGAGTAACACTTGGGAGAAGGCACCTAGCCTAGTGCGCATCTTTACTGACCCGGGGAGAGTCCACACTGGCAAGGCAGCGGCCGCCGGACTGCACCGTTTCTCCTCTTTGGAACACTTTCTCAGAATTGCCTCCTAACAGCGAGGTTAATTTCTGCGTGTTTTTAAACGGCGGGGGGGTGGGGGGGGGTGGACAGTTGACTCCAGCAGCAGAATTCACTTGTCTACTTCGCGGTGTGCGTGTTGGAATTGAGATCCTGTTCTGCATGCTTGTGCGTGTGTCCGACTCTCCTTGCACGCATTTGGAAGTGGTAGAGGCAGCAGAGATTCGGGAACTGTATCCATATGGACAGATTTCAAGAATGCAAACCTTCATTTGTCTGCAAGTGTTACTGGAACCTGTCCAAAGGCTGCAAGGATCTGTCCCCTCGATCCCTGCCCGTGTCAGTGTTTGCAATGTGAAAGGACGGCCCTCTTTAGGACAGAAATGTATTTATCAAAGCGATGTGTGGTTAAGAACACTGGTTATTTCACAATATGCTTTGCACAGACTTTTCCTCTCTTGCTCTCTGAATTCCAAGACAGATAACCTGTCCCCTCCCCCCATTTTGACCTTTGTAGGTTACTATTTGAAAAATAATTTTTAACTGGGTGCAGTGATTATATAGTCCAGATAATTTCATATTGTGAGATCGTTATATTGCATGAACCATTCATCATTGTTTCCTGTGTTTAAAACAATGCCCGTGTATTTACTTAAGAGAGACTATGTATAAGAACCTGTAGTTCAGAAAGGGGAAAGGTAGGCCTAGAGCAGATACCTGCATACAGGCAGTATTGTAGTGGTACCAGGTTAACAAAAGACTAAGGTATTTCTGTTCCAAATATGGTGGGATAAATGAGGTGTCGGGTGCACCCTCTTGTTAGAAGAGCTGATATTCCGAAGTTTACATGTGCAAGGAACATGCCTGCTTCTTCAGTGTGCATTCCAACATGCCACAGAAACGTGGTTTACATCATAGCTTCGACTGCCGAGTAGCCTATTTTTAGATTTTGTTTACATGGGTTGTCTCAATTAGCTTAATGCATAATTAGCTATTGTTGGGCTAGAAAGCACATTATTTTTGTAGTGGTTTCCATATGGAAATATAACATTCGCTTTAATACTAATTTAAAAATAATGACATTGCCAGTCTGATTTAGAATGTTTCTCTAGGTTGGGGGGTATTGTGAGATTGAATGTAGCATGAAAATAGCAGTGTCGAGATATTGTTTTTTAAATAGCGTTGGGTCATTATTCAAATGAACTCGATAGTTGAAAAAGAAAATGAGATAAAAAGTAGACTTTGAAAAATCTTTATAAATTTTCTGTGTGGAAAATTATTGTAAGAGAAAAGTGTAATTTGGGAAAAGGAGCAAGTGTGGAATTGGTCAAGTTTTAAAGTAAGAACAAGTGTTATAATGAGTAGTTCTGTATTAAACCTACATTTAAGCTTATTTAGGAAACTTTGCTTCAAAATTTAGAGAAATCTATGATGAATATTCAGTACCCTATTTTTATTCTGGGGTAGGGGGAAGTAAAATGTCACTTCAAAGTATTATTTACTTTTGAAGATTACTTAGGAATGTGTAAAAGTTCTTTAGAGTGTACCTTCTCATTTTTTCCTTATAAAGACAAATGATTTATTTTCTTAACAAAGAAAATGTGTTATTTTAAATTAGAATATTTAAAATATGAAGTTCTTTTAGTGATATTTTAGCCTATAATTGCAGGCAACCCTGTTGAAAGTGAGCATAGAAAAAATGTGAAATTGGCAGACATAGAATTTCTTAGATTCACACTTGTAAATTGAATAGACAGAAAGTTAAATGATACGGTTAGAAGCAAAGTTGCCCCATGTATTTGTAAATTATAAAGTAATTCTTTTTTTCAGATTTTTAGTTAAAATCTCTGTCATTTTCCCAGCCAACACATTGTTCTTGCCTAATAACTTTGTTAACATTGGCAGGCTCAGTTGCTTACTGCTAAATGGCCTGGACGATTCCAGTGTGACTATTAAGAAATTGGGTCTTGTTTGCAGTGCCGGGAAGTTTATACTGGGAGCAGCTGTGGTGTAGTGGCACTTTAGATAAGAGATGAATGAACCGTGAATCATATGAAGATGGAGACTCTGATCAGTATGCAGAGACATGTGTCTGTCCTTCACTTATGGAACCTGATTTTATATCATATGATGACTAATAGCATTATTCTCACTGTGATCTCGGAGGATCAGTGAGTAACTAGAGATGTCGTCTTTTACGTTTGTGAATTTAAAATATATCCTCCTTACATAAGACTATTGTAAAAGGTATCTATGAGCCTAATAAAATTTTAATCAAATCCCTCTACCATGTTTACTTTTGAAAATTAATCGGTGTAATAAAATGTGCCTTGATGCTTAATTGTTGAATATAGTGTTTTCCTAGATGCAATATATTTTCATCTATAAAATTCAGCAAGTCCAGCTGAAGCCCTGTTCTGAAAAATTACTAGCTTTTCAGAACTTTGGAATAAAATTTTAACATCAATAGAAAGTTTTGATTTTATGAAGAGATAATCTGATGTATATGACAGGAGGCAAAATCAGTCAAATTGGAAGTTTGTTTCTGGGATCTGAAAGGCCCTATCTTCTCCATTAGGTAAGATATCTTTGTTCAGATCAAATACTAAGCAGACTCTTTCTTCAAATCCCTCACCACTACATTGCTGCCTCTGCCCGCCCTCCACAGAGAGGATGTGCAGGGATGAAAGACCTCCCCCACTTCCCTCCACAGAGAGGATGTGCAGGTATGAAAGACCTCCCCCACTTCTTTTTCTTTTTTTTTTTTCTTTTGAGATGGAGTCTCACTCTGTTGCCCAGGCTAGAGTGCAGTGGCGTGATTTTGGCTCACTGCAACCTCCGCCTCCGGGGTTCAAGCAATTCTCTGCCTCATGAAAGGCTTCCCTTTTCATTAGTGAACCTAGCACCTGGAGAGCTCTGTTAGCCTGCTAACTTCCCTTAGCAGTTGCATGCCCCAGAGAATATAGATCTCCATTAGTGTTGTCTTCAACTCAAGAAATAAAAATAATTTTGGTCTGGGCACAGTGGCTCGTGCCAGTAATGGCAGTACTTTGAGAGGCCAAGGCAGGAGGGTTACATGAGGCAAGGAATTCAAGATCAGCCTGGGCAACATAGCCAGACCCTATCTCTACAAAAGAAGTAAAAACTTAGCCAGGCATGGTGGTGTGCACCTGTATTCCTAGCTACTAAGGAGGATGCTGTGGGAAGATAGCTTGAATGCAGAAGTTCGAGGATGCAGTGAGTTAGGATCATGCCACTGCTCTCCAGCCTGTATGACAGACTGAGACTCTGTCTCTAAATAATCATCATCATAATAGTAATTTTGGTTTGGTGAAGCAATTGAAAACATTAAGCCATAGTGTGGCTTATATGATAACTGTGTGGCCTCAAGCATTTCATTCCCCACTGTACACTTGGAGACCATAGTAGTTGCCCTGTCCATACCATGGAATGGTTTTGATGATCCAATGCGTGTGGATGTGCTTTCTGAACAAACTCTGAAATGCAGTGCTTGATTGCAACCCAGAGTCCCCTCAGTACCCCCATGATGGACAGCACTGAGTGCCAGTATGTAGTGGCCCTCTGGCTCAGTTTTTAGCTTATGTATTGTTTTCTATCCAGAAGTTTTGGCAGCTTGCAGATTCTCCTAGCCTCTGGCAGGCTCTCCCGTTTAGGCTGGCGATCTGCATTCTCCCACCTGTTGGAACTTCCCGCTCATCCCCTCCTGAAGGCCAAGGACTCTGGCCGACATGTACCTTCTTAGCTTCCTCTGCTGAGGCTGCAGCTGCAGCTTGTCACATTGACACAGACCCAGGGTTCAGTAGTGATGACAGGAAGTCAACAGAAGGAATATTCTGAGCCCCTGCCAGCTTCTCACCAATTGTGCCAGTTCATCCTGAAACCAACAGGAATATGAACACTTTGAGAAAAACGATGGTGGCCAAAAATTAAAAACAAAAAACAGTTTGACAAACAGTAGCTGGCAGATGCACTGTGGGCTTTGAGACCTTCCCTTTCCAAGCCTGCTCTGCGTGGGACTTGGGAGACTGGCCCTTCTGATTCTACAACCAGTGCAGAGTCTGTCCTAACCCTAGTGAGCTCTAGCAATTGCCATGCCCCCCTCACCTCAGTTTCTCTAACTCCTGTCATATGTACCATTTCATAGGACTAGGATTTTATGGAGTTTTCAATTTTCGCTTTTAGTACTGGATTTAATGTCTGACCTGGGAAAATTTTAACTATGACCTTGACAGTCAGCCTCGCCTTGCCAAGAACTTCTCTCCAGGAGCAAGATCCCTTTCTTTCTATTCTGTCTCTGATTCAATCTCAATGTGACAAACCCTTGGACCTAAGGCACAGCTCCTCTCCGATGGCACATCATTTCCGTCTGAGACTTGTACTGCCCAGTTCCACTTGACAAATAAATTCTCCTTGTCTGTCATTGTTGGCAAGATCAAATCTCAGTTCTCCACACCTCTCCCAAGCAATGTAATTTGAGTGGCTGACTATCCACTGCAGAATTAATCCTTCATTAGGTCATTTGTTCTAGCCCAGCCCTAGCCTGCTTCCTGTCCCCACTGTTCCCTTGAAATTTGGCATGTCAGCTGAGCCAAGACATCATCTACCTTCTGTCACCTCTAGCACAGGAAGTGGTGCTAATGTAGACATCCTGGTTCAGGCAGGATATCCGCCAACTACCGCTGTTCAGATAGAATTCAGGTGAGTCTAAACCAAGGTAAAATACTTTCAGCCTGTTTTGGAGAGAGTCCCCAGAGAGAGGGGCTACCAACTGTGTACTTCCCTGCATTTATGGCTGAGAAGTGTTTTGATGTTCTTATATACATTTATTATTATACTTTAAGTTCTAGGGTACATGTGCCCAACGTGCAGGTTTGTTACATATGTATAGATGTGCCATGTTGGCATGCTGCACCCATTAACTCGTCATTTACATTAGGTGTATCTCCTAATGCTATCCCTCCCCTCTCCTCCTACCCCACAACAGGCCCCAGTATGTGATGTTCCCCTTCCTGTGTCCAAGTGTTTTCAATGTTCAATTCCCACCTATGAGTGAGAACATGTGGTGTTTGATTTCTACTGAAGCCTTCTAATTTATCACAGGTAGCTATGGCTGTAGACCTAGATACATATAAAAATATTCTGTCACTAAACTATAGGAAAAAGGAGGTGCTAATAGCCTTTGTCTACATTTTGTAAGACTTGTCACTTTGGAGTATATTTCTCCCACTAGAATTGCCCATGGGATCCAGACTGGAGAGAAACCCGGTTCCTGTTAACTATTAATACATACAGGCCAATTCTTGCCCATAGCCATTTGGCATTCCATTGAGCTAGCTCTCACTTTCATTGAACCCTAATCTAGTGGTATTTTATAGACTCAGAATCCACATAAATTTTGGCTGAGCGTGGTGGCATACACCTGTAGTCCCAGGTACTCAGGAGGCTGAGGCAGGAAGATCACTCGAGGCCAGGAGTTCAAGGTTATAATGCACTATGATTGAACCTGTGGATAGCCACTGTACTGCAGCCTGGACAACATAGCAAGACCCCATCTCTTCAATAGCAAAGAAAGAAGAATCCATATAAATATTAAGTATTACTGGGTTTTTGGCTTCATATTGACAATATTTTTGATGATTGCATTTAAATATATATGCATAGTCATTTAAAAATGTTATTGAACACAGTCTTTTTTTGTGATTTTTCAATTTTCTTAGTGCAAAATAGTCTAAAAGCACAACTTCTGTTGTGGGAGGTCTCTCAAACGATTTACATTGAAAAGAAGTTCTCATGCTTGAAATAGACATGATGATCCTCCTGCCATGTTTCCTGTGCTTTCTCACATGCCCAGTAACACAGGCCACATGCAGTAGCTTGTGTGAAGTGAGAGATGATGGGAATCTGGAATGGCCATGATGTTTCTTTATATGGAGTCCTCCCTTCTTCTCTCCTCACCCCAGATCTTTCCCATCATGCAAGGACCAGCCAAATTCTTCCAGATTTCCTTGAGCGCAGCTATCATTCTGTTTTCCCTGTGATTAATTATTTTAAATCCCTCCATTCATTTGAATTTAGAAACTGAAAATCGTTCTGACCAAACAGCTACAAGTCACTTCCCTCTACTCTGAATACTAGTGGCACTTACCATTTTTAATATAAAATTTGATGCTCAAGGATAACCCAGGTATTATGTATTTTGATTCTCTCCAAAGAAGTTACCTTCATGAGAGTATATAAGTAAATATATAATAAATACATGCTTGAGTAGAATGAGTAAATGACTCAATCACTCCATCTATCTACCTATCAATTATCTATCTCTTTGTATCTAACCCACCTATGTTCATTTACATAGGAGTTGTATATACATCTGTTATCACATCTTTCATGTCAGTATCATCTAATGTGCCAGGTATCATGGATGTTCTGTTTTGGATACACAGTAAGTCAAGGGCTCTGCTTTTCAGGAGCATATGATCAATGTGAGTGTAGCTAAACAAATCGGGGTTGGAAGGGGATATTAGATGTTGCATGAATTTCTTAGGTTTTAAAACTGAAGTTTATTCTTTCACAATTCTGGAAGCCAGAAGTCTGAAATCAAGGTGTTGGCAAGACTGCACTTCCTCTAAAGACCCTAGGGGAGAATCCTTCCTTTCTTCCTTCAGCTCCTGGTGGCTATCTGCGTTCGTTGACTTGTGAGCACATCATTCCAATCTCTGCTTCTGTGGTCACGCTGGCTCCGCCACCTCTTTCATTGTCTCCTCCTGTATATGCCTGTCGTATAAGGATATGTGTGATTGCAGTGAAGGCCCACCCAGAAAATCTAGGATAAGCTCCTCCTTTCAAGAGCCTTAACTTCATCACATGTTTTGTCACACAAGGTAATCACAGAACCTGGGGATTAGGAGGTGGGCACATCTTTTGGAGGGACCACCATTCAGACCATTGCAGGTGTCATTAATGAGCAACTTTTGGCTTTGGACCTCTGTCTTGTGTTACACTGTGCAGTCTGTGTGTTTGAGACATTAACACTCACCAGAGGGTCATTCCATTTTCACAGAGCAGTGAGACGCAGGTCCTCTTTATATTGAGCCAAAAATCTAATTCTCATTGTGCTTGTTTGCCTTCTTAATAATTCTGAGAATTATAACGAGAACACTTCTGATCTTTCTTCCATAAGAAAATCTTTAAAGTTGAAAAGTTTAAAGTTATTTCAACCTGGTCCTGTGTGCTGCTTCTAAATTTTACAGCAATCACACTACCCTAATCTCACTATCTTCTGACTTTAAATCTTTTGACTCCTCTCATCCACCTTCATGAGGTTTATAGCAATGACTTTTCCAAAAGTCACCTGTAACCTCTTAGTCATAAAACGGGTAGCCCTTCCTTGTCCATCCTGGTTGATCTCTTAGCAACAGCTTTAAAATCCCTTAATTTTCAGAGAATTATACCTCCCTAGCTCTCTTCTCTCCTCTGGTTCTTTTCTCTCCTTCCTGTTCCCCACCCCCATCTTCTGCAGAGTGTAGAGCTCTCCAGCAGTTTCTCCCTGGTTGACTCCCATACTCTTCCCCTGCCTCTCCTCTCATACCTGCCTCTGTCTTCATGGTTTCCAATACCCTTTCCATGTGGGTCACACTCATTTGCTCATCTCCAAGCCTCACTTGGCTTCAGTAAGGAGATTTCCATGTGCTTGCTGGATAGCACAGCCTTCACCTCCTTCTTCCTCATCCTGTTCCCCTCCTGGGGTTCCTATTTCTATGAATAGCATGACCATCCTACAGCTCAAACGCTATGAATAAATCAAGTAATCTTGATTTATTCTCTTCCCTCACCTCCCACATGTAGCTAGGTACCAAATTCTAATGATTCAACCAAGTAAGATCTCAACCTTCTTGGCTACTTTCTCCTCCTGCTGTCAATATCTTAATTCATCATTTCTGCAACTTTAATGTGCATTCAGATCACATTGGGATCTTGATAAAATGCAGACTCTGATCCATGAGGTCTGGGTTGGGGCCTGAAAATCTGCATTTCTAACCAGCCTTCAGGCGATGCAGATACTGCTTCTCTGTGCTTGGACCACACTGAGAAGAAAGGCTTTATGTTATAGCTTTATATCTTTTCTTAGTCTCTGAGCTTCCCAGATTATCTCATTGACCATATTACTGCCTTTGGTCCATTTTATACAGATTACTCTTATTGAAGACCAAATGTGATCATCTTTCTCCCACCCTCAAACACCTTCTTTGACATCCCCTTCCATTACCTGTTGAATAAAGACTAAACGTCTCTCATCAGCTTCACCCTATTTCACGGCTTGGGTTTGCATTTTGAGTTCAGTCTCAAGTCTCAAGGTCGCCCTTCACTTTACCCTGGTACTTGCTGTTGCAGGTATCCTCATCCTCTGCCACGTTCTCTTGTTGTGTGGGATGCCCTTTCTGCCACATCATCAGGGGTCTAAATTTTAACAATTTTCCCAGGACCACTTGAAATGAATTCATCTTCTATTACTCTATCAGAATCTCACTTTTATCCCTGATTTCATTCACTCTTGGTTTTCAGGTGTGTGTGCGTCATGCATTGTTTCAAATAGCACACTGTGAACTCCTTGAAAGATGCTCTTTTGTTGGTCTTTGACAGCCTTCAAGTATCTAGTGCAGAGTCTTCTTCATAAAATGCTTAATATTCACGTTCATATATAAAATATGTAAATAGGCATAGTGACTAACTTTGGAAGGCTGAGATGGGAGGATTGTTTGAGACCAGAAGTTCAAGACCAACCTGGGCAACTTGGCAAGAACACATCTCTACAAAAATTATTAAAAATCAGCTGAGTTTGGTGGTGCACCTGCCTGTAGTCTCAGCTACTTGGGAGGCTGAGGCAAGGAGGATCCCTTGAGCCCGTGGGTTCAAAGCAGCAGTGAGCTGTGACTGGGCAACAGAGCGAGATCCTGTCTCAAAAAAAAGTAAATATAATGTTTTTGTTTGTCTCCTTATAAAAGTAATATATGTGATACAAAAATTCAAACATTATGGAAATATATATCAAAAGTAAAAGTCCACCATAACTCAATGCCCCCAAAGACAACTATGGTTAACAGTTTGATGCCACGACAGGTTGCCTCTGATATTTTTCTATACATATTCTAACATTTACTCTATACAAAACTGGGATAATAATAGACCCTGGCAACTTGACTTTAAATGTAAATCTATCTCCCTCTTCTTAAAATCTGCAACTTATTCCAAAAGATTGACTGATTTAACTGCATAAAAATCAATCTGCTTAAAATGGCCTAGCAATGTAGAAATATGTTTCCTTTGAATTTCTGATCACTTAAGTATGTCTTTATTCAGCAATTTCTCTCTCTGCTCCTCAGATTGTGCTAGACTTTGGATTTGTAACAGTAAGACACGAATACTACCCCGGAAGTTCCAAGCTATACTTACATCTTTAGGCTAATGTTGAGTGATGAACTGCTGGTGAGGTAGTAATCATTGATCTTTGATGCCAAGTTAAAATTATCATGTTTGATGACATGCACTCTCAGATTGCTGAATTTTATACTGAAATGTAAGTTTTCAAATTCTTTAGCACCATAAAGAATAGATGACTCATTTCAAATTCTGAACGTATACATATCTATCTATCATCTAACACATATGTATAGGTATGTTACTTTTTATTCCATGAATGAATATAAATTTGAAATAAAAATATAGAAAATGTTGTGGCCGGGTGTAGTGGCTCATGCCTGTAATCCCAGCACTTTGGGGGGCTGAGATGGGCAGATCACAAGGTCAGGAGATCAAGACCATCCCGGCTAACATGGTGAAACCCCATCTCTCCTAAAAATACAAAAAACTTAGCCAGGCGAGCTGGCACGTGTGTGTAGTCCCAGCTACTCTGAAGCTGAGGCAAGAGAATCACTTGAACCCGGGAGGCGGAGGTTGCAGTGAGCTGAGATCATGCCACTGCACTCCAACCTGGGCAACAAAGCGAGACTCCATTTTAAAAATATATATATATTTATATAAAAACATATAAAAATATATATTTCTATATAGAGAGAAAATGTTGTAAAAGATATACCAAAAAGTTTAGTGTATTTAATAAAGCTACAATTTAGGAAGAAGCCGTGTGAAAAACCAAAGGAAAATGTCATGGGGGCTGTGTGTGTTCTATATATATAGAAAATGTTGTAAAAGATATGCCAAAAATTTTAATGTATTTAATAAAACTACAATTTAGGAAGAAGCCATGTGAAAAACCAAAGGAAAATGTCATGGGGGCTGTGTGTTAGAATGCCAGTAATTGGGGGCAAACAATAAGGCGTTTGTTGACCAGAAAATTTTTGAGAAGTAAACATCAATATTCCCTTTGGAATTTTGGAGAGATAATAAGTCTTCATAATGATGAATGCTTGTTACTGATACCATATTTGTCATTTAAAAGATAGTTCTGTTGTGGAACTCAGGAAGGTCATTTTCCTGGGTAGAGGGAGGACAGGAGTACGTTTGAGGAAACTAGAGATGTCAGCAAAGGAGACTATATCTTATGGAGAGAAACTTAAAAGTAGAAGGTAAGACAATAAAAGCTACAGCTTTGAATCAATAGGAGACTTTTGCAGTCTGGGTTAGTGAAATTACATAAAAAGCTTTTTTTTTTTTTTTTTTTTTTTTTTTTTGAGACTGAGTTTTGCTCTTTTGCCCAGGCTGGAGTGCAATGGCACCATCTTGTCCCACTGCAACCTCCGCCTCCCCAGGTTCAAGCAATTCTCCTGCTTCAGCCTCCCAGGTAGCTGGGATTATAGGCATGCACTTCCATGCCTGGCTAAGTTTTGTATTTTTGGCAGAAATGGAGTTTCGCCATGTTGATCAGGCTGGTCTCAAACTCTTGATCTCAAGTGGTCTGACCCCCTCAGCCTCCCAAAAAGTGCTAATATTATAGACATGAGCCACCATATTCAGCCAATATAAAGAATATTTCTACGTCTTCTATCAAACCCCTGAAAATTTTGTTCCTTGGTACAGTTAATATGTCTCCCATATGGTACTGTGTGTTTTCTGCAGTTTAATACAAGTGAAAATTAAACCTCCTTTGGAATAATAAGAGCAATTATCTGACAATAAAATTAAGCCGTCTTTATTTCATTTTTGCATTGGCTGCTGGGAAACTTAGACCTAAAAATAACATTCAATCTCAGTGGCCAGTGTTGCTTGGTTTTTCTGTATATGACTTCCCTTTTGTTCTAGGATTTTTTTAAACTTTCAGTTTTAATATAAGCATTCTCGGATTCTCTTTGGAAAGTAAGTAGGATATAACTAGAAAATGTATAGTCTAAAATTATACCCACAAAAAAAGCCCATATATTAAGGTAACAAAAAAGGAAGTGAATACTTTGAAAGCAGATTAAAAGAGACAAAGTAATATGTTGGAACCGAGGTCTCTTTGAAGGTCTGAACACCTCAAGAACCACCATGGGCAAAGAAAGTCACTTTTAGCCAATGTAAGACATCCTGAAGAAAGAACAGGGAACGATCATGATGACGATGATGGCTGTTGATAATTATGATGAATTATATTAAATAATGAATTATAAGGCTTCAGATTTTCAGACAACATCTCATTGAATCAACAGCCCTCTTTTTTCATGTATAGTTGACAATTAAACCTTATATATATTTATGGCGTACAGTGTAATGCTTTAATATCGTGGTACTTTGTGAAATGATTGCATCAGACTAATTAATATATCCATCATCTGATTTTTTTTTTTTTTGCTGTGACAACATTATAAGATCTGTTCTCTTAACAGTTATCAAGTGTTCGTTACCATTAACCATAGTTGTCATTGTGTTGTACAATAAATCTCTCAAACTTATTCATCCTAACTGAAACTTTGTACCTTTTGATCAACATCTCCCCAACCCTCACCCCTTCCCTGTCCCTGTTGGGAACCCCCATTCTACTCTTCATCTGTAAGTTTTTGGGATTCTGCATGTCAGTGAGAATATGCAGCATTTGTCTTTCTGTGTCTGACTCATTTCACTTAACACAATGTCCTCCAAGTCCAACCATTTCATTGCAGAAGGAGAATTTTCTTCTTTTATAAGGGTGAATAGTATCTATTGTGTGTATATACCACATTTTCTTTCTCCATTCTTCTGTTGATCGACGGTTTGGTTCCATATTTCGGCTATTATGAATAGTGCTGGAGTGAATATGGGAGTGCCGATATCTCTTTGACATATTGATTTCAGTTCCTTTGGATGTATACCCAGTAGTGGGATTGCTGGATCCTATGGAGTTTTATTTATATATTTGTATTTTATTTTATTTTACTTTTTTGAGACGGAGTCTTGCTCTTGTCACCAGGCTGGAAAGCAACGGCATGATCTTGGCTCACTGCAACCTCCGTCTCCTGGTTCAAGTGATTCTCCTACTTCAACCTCCCAAGTAGCTGGGATTACAGGTGCCTGCCACCATGCCCGGCTAATTTTTGTATTATGAGAGACGGGGTTTCGTCATGTTGGCCAGGCTGGTCTCAAACTCCTGGCCTTAAGTGATCCGCCCACCTCGGCCTTCCAAAGTGTTGGGATTACAGGTGTGAGCCAGTGTGCCCGGCCACTAGTTTTATTTGTATATACCTCTTGGCCATTCGTATGTTTTATTTTGAGAAATCTTTGTTCACATATTTTGCCTATTTTTTAATAAGATTATTTTCTTTTTTTCTAGAGTCTTTTGACTTCCTTATATGCTCTGGTTATTAATCTCTTGTCAGATGGATAGTTTGCAAATATTTTCTCCCATATTTTAGGTTGCCTGTTCACTTTATTTTTTCCTTTGCCATGCAGAAATGTTTTCTCTTGATATAATCCCATTTGTCTAGTTTTGCTTTGGTTGCCTGTGCTTTTGAGATCTTACCCAAAAGGTCTTTGCTGAGACTAATGTTCTAAACATTTTCCCAGTGTTTTCCTATGGTGGTTTCAGAGTTTTGGGTTTTAAATTTAAGTCTTTAATCCAATTTGATACGATTTTTGTATTTGGTGTGAGATAAGATCCAATTTCATTCTTCTGCATGGGGATATCTAGTCCTCCCAACTGCATTTGTTGAAGAGTATCCTTTCTTCATTGTGTGTTTTTGGCATCTTTGTTAAGGATCAGTTGACCATAAATACAAGGATTTATTTTTGGGCTCTTTATTCCATTCCATTGGTCTGTGTGTGTGTGTTTATGCCAATAACATGCAGTCAACAACCCTCTTTAAATAGAAATTGTTATTTTTTTATATATATACATAAAAGGAAACTGAAACATACTGAGGACTTTCCTCAGTTTAAACAGCTAATAATGTCATAGAAGCTCAGTGAATCCAGGTTGTACCATGTTGCCTTTTATATAAAATGCATGCATATCTTTCTCATCAGAAGCAGGAACCAGGCAAAAAGAGAACAACCCAAGGGTCTACGCTTGAAAAGAAAATCAGAAAGTTGATTCTGGGAGGGACTGAAACATTCCCACAGTCTTAGGGACAGGCCTAGCCCATGTTAATCTACGGATGAAATACCGATTCTCAAGGGTGAGGCCACAACATCGAACCAGGCTGAATAAAGAAACTGGTATCTGGGTTTGAAGGCTGTGGCAAGCGAGACAGCCTGTGGCCCCTCTCCAGCGTCATCAAAAACAGAAATCTGTGCCCCATAACACTTTCCTACTGCATGCTCAGATCTTCTTCCTCCCACACTGGCACTCTCCATCCTGTTTCTCTGTAAGATATTTTCCTCTAACTATGGCACGTTTGACTTGACTTTCCTTAAAGCACACTTTTTTTACCCTTGAAACTTTTCAAGTTACCATTCCGTATTTTGTCTTCTCCTGATCCCAAAATTCTTCTCTCTCTTTTTCTCCTCTGTTTTCTCTCTCTCTTTTTTTTTTTTTTTTTTGAGATGAAGTCTCTCTCTGTTGCCTGACTGGAATGCAGTGGTGCAATCTCAGCTCACTGCAACCTCCACCTCCTGGGTTTAAGCGATTCTCCTGCCTCAGCCTCCTGAGTAGCTGGGACTACAGGCACACACCACCATGTCCAGCTAATTTTTTTGTATTTTTAGTAGAGTCAGGATTTCACCACATTGGCCAGGTTGGTCTCAATCTCTTGACCTCAGGCGATCCACCCTCTTTGGCCTCCCAAAGTGCTGGGATTACAGGCGTGAGCCACCATGCCTCGCAGACTTTGAAGGGATTTTTAAGATTATTTAATGGGGGCCTCTTATTTTATATTTGAGGATCCTGGAATCTGAAAAGGTTGAATGCCACACCCAAAGCTGCAAAACTCTAAGCCTGGATCTTCTGAGTCCATGTCTAAGTTTCTATGTAGACTCCTGCTAAGTCACTGCCTGGAGATGACCTGGCCTCTTTATTCACTCTTGTTATTTGCAGCTGCATTTATGGCATTTATGGCACCAAGTATGCGTAGAAACAGATCTCAAGCATGAAACCTCCTCCCAAGTGCTACATATCCATTTCTGGCCCTCTGTTAGACATTCCTGCAAAGAATATCCATCAGACACCTCTAATGTATGATTCGGACATTGGAACCCATCACCTTTCTCCAAAATATGCCATTCTTCCTATTTTTCCTATATGCATTGATTGCATCACAGTCTTCCTAGGAGAAGCAAGGATTCAGACTTGAATCCTTTTGAATGTTTACAAAGATACCTTCGCTCTTTACATGCAGCTCATAAGTCCTGTCGAATTTTCCTAAACTGCATCACATTAATTACTTGCCACCTGTTCTCACTATGATCTCCCCGATCCAGGTCTTTCCCATCATCTCCCCCTTACGAGGCACCAATAGCCTCTAACTTGTTCCCCTGCTTTCAGTCTCTTTTGGATTTTACTGTTCTGTAACAAGACCTACAATTTTACCTCCAGGTAACTTTTGCTTCCATCTCCCTTTCCCCTCTCTGTCATGTCACTGTAGCCACATCAGCCTGTTTATGGTTCTTTGGATGTGACTCCATTGTCCTGCCTCTAGGTTTCTGTAGAAACCACACTTCCTGAAATTTCCTCTCCCTAGCTTGGCTGTAGCTGTCCTAAAAAGATTAGGAGGCCTGAATTCCTCAGGAAAATATAGTCATCCCTCAGTATCCAATGGGCATTAGCTCCAGGACCTCTATCAGATACCAAAATCACAGGATGCTCAAGTCTCTTGTATAAAACAGCACAGTATTTACATACAACCTATGCCTATCCTCCCATGTAATTTAAATCATCTCTAGATTACTTATAATACCTAATGCAGTGCCTACACATCACTTCATGTGAGTGGATTCAACATAGTACTGAGCACGAGGCAAATTCAAGTTTTGCTTTTTGGAACTTTGTGGATTTTTTTCTGGAATACTTTTGATGCGAGATTAGTTAAATTGACAGATGTGGAACCCACAGTTACAGAGGGCTGACTGTACATCTTTTTCAATCCCCACGCTCTTTTAGTATGTTATTCTCACATCTCTTATAACATTTACCATACTTACCTGCGTTCAAATAAATTATGTAAATAACTCTCCTTTTCCTTTAGATTTTAAGCTTCTCATTGGGAGCCACCAATTATTTATTTCTCCATACACCTTGTAGACTTTACACCTTGTAGAAGCTCACTAAATGGAATGATGCTTTAGGTCCCCGTGCAGGCAGAGATTTTTATGTTTTATTCACTGATCTATCCCAAGGGCCTGCTTGGCAAATAATAGACTTTCTTTAAGTATTTGTTGTTGAGTGAGTTCCTTGTTACTGTTCCCTTTGGGGGAGAAAAAGAAACATGAGTTTTAGCAGTCTTCAATGTACCTTGATAATGACAAAATAGTTTATCTATTAGTAAACAATAAGTAGTTCCTGATGGCTGATATGCAGAACATACTAGAATTTCTCCCATTGAGATTCAGAACTTCCCTTGCCTGGACCATTGTGTTTGTAGATACAGTGGTTACACTAGTGACCTTCACATTTTGAGAGGTGTAGTCTTTCAGACATCCTGGAAATTATGGTTCCTTTCACCAGCTAATTTCTAATGGCAAGTATTTTCTGAGTAGTCATTATTGGTTGATCATCAGATGCCACAAGTGGCAAGCTCTCTTGAAGGTTTTTGTAACCACTGGAAAGCTTTCAATCACAGGGACTTGGAAGGGTGATCGTGTGTGGCCCAGGATTGTATGCATCATAATCACATGGGATGTCTGCTAAAGATTCAACCTTGGGGATTGAAACCAGACCAGCTGAATA
The DNA here is from genome assembly GCF_002776525.5 of Piliocolobus tephrosceles. Taxonomy (NCBI): domain Eukaryota; kingdom Metazoa; phylum Chordata; class Mammalia; order Primates; family Cercopithecidae; genus Piliocolobus; species Piliocolobus tephrosceles. Next base: position 9,156,498 of record NC_045434.1, on the reverse strand, counting down.
AAAATGGGGACAGGGTCTGTTGTTCCACATTCTAAATACTGTACCTCAGATAGTACTTCTGCTTGCTCAATTTTAAGATCCATTTCAGAAGGAGGGATAGAGAGAGAGAGAGAGAGAGACTGGGCACAGTGGCTCACGCTTGTAATCCCAGCACTTTTGGGAGGCCGAGGCGGGTGGATTGCAAGGTCAGGAGATCGAAACCATCCTGGCTAACACAGGGAAACCTCATCTCTACCAAAAATACAAAAAATTATCCGGGCATGGTGACGGGCGCCTGTAGTCCCAGTTACTCGGGAGGCTGAGGCAGGAGAATGGCATGAACCTGGGAAACGGAGCTTGCAGTGAGCCGAGATCACACCACTGCACTCCAGCCTGGGCCACAGAGCCAGACTCTGTCTCAAAAGAAAAGAAAAAGAAAGAAAGAAAGAAAGAAGGAAGGAAGGAAAGAAGGAAGGAAGGAAGGAAGGAAGGAAGGAAGGAAGGAAGGAAGGAAGGAAAGAAAGAAAAAAAGAAAGAAAAAAATGAACGAACGAACGGAGGAACATTTATTTATTTTTCTGAGTTAGATTCATAGCATGGATTGGCAAGCGGTGTACGCTATCTCAGGTCATTCTCTCTGGGAAGATGAGTCATATTCGATGTTTCTCAGGCTTCGCAAAGGGTGGAGTGCTCTTTCCTACTGGAATTTAAACACAATGGAGCAAGAACTCAGATCTCAGCTGGAAAATTAAGATGAAACTGCTTCCATTAAATGTATCCTGCTGTATCTAAATATACATATATATATGTATTTTTTTGTGGAGGGGAAATATGGTTAACAATGCTCACAGGGTACTATAAAAACAGAAAGTGTTATCTCAAATATATGCAGTTCTTAACTTTTTTTTGTTTGTTTCTTGAGTTCTATCAGGGAGCTGACTATCAAAAACAGACTATATTTTTGCACGGGTATAATGCTATATTTAGGGGTTACATTTCTGACCAAGTACATCATGTGTATTATTGATATAAACAGCAGGATGTATAAAAAGCAAAGACAACATAGTCTAGAACTGCTGCCTATGTGCAAAATAGTTTGATTATCATGAACAGTCTAAAAAATGGACATTGTTGGTTTTGCCCATCCGTTAGGGGACATTTTATAAAGGTCTTCTATAAATGAGTAAATTTCAAAAATCATATACAACTAATACTTTTTCACGAATTTAATGTATAGTAGTATATTAGGTTAAGAAAACAAAATTAATAATCAATCTGTTCGTTAGAAGTTTAGAAATTCCTGTGGTAGCAAAACCCTTGAGCCAGGTGACACACACACAATCTTTTCTGTTTCCAACCATTCTACCGGTAGTTCACTTGCTAGTTACGTATTTTTAAGTTCCTGAATTGTGTCAGGCAGGGTTCTAAGTGCTAGGGATGAAGAGATGAGTAAGCAGGACAAGACGCTGCCTTCGTGGGATTTATGTCTTTCTGAAAATCCACAGGACCTGGACTAGCACTTGTAAGGGAATTTCTAAACAAGCCTGCTTCTTCTACTCAGTGTCAAGATTAGAGATGGATGGAGTAGGACAGTTTGGCCAATTAGACTTGAGTCCTCCTTTAGGCCTCACTGTTCCCCCACCTCTTAAAGGTGGGGCTTAAATTAAATTTTTCTTTTAAAAAAAATTATTTTTTCTTTTAGAAAAATTAAACTACCAATACTGATTTTTGCCACTAGATGGCAGACATCTGCATTTGTGTGTCCAATGAGCGGGTCAAGATTTGAAAGGTTCAAAATGCGCCTTTTGATGTGAGGAAAAAAAATGTTGTTAGTTTCATATGAGTGACAGTTAGACGTTCCTGTTATGTTCCGTGGACTGTATGTTTTAAATATGGCCATTATTGTACTCCCTGGCATTTGGTTTTCAATTTGGCTACCTGCTCTGTTTAGAGGACAAGATGAAATTCTTTTTCTTTTTCTTTTTTCCTTTTTTTTTTTTTTTTTTTTTTGAGACGGAGTCTCACTCTGTCAGCTGGAGTGCAGTGGCGCGATCTCGGCTCACTGCAACCTCCGCCTCCCGGGTTGAAGCGATTCTCCTGCCTCAGCCTCCCGAGTAACTGGGACTACAGGCGCCCGCCACCATGCCCGGCTAATTTTTGTATTTTTAGTAGAGACGGGGTTTCACTATGTTGGCCAGGCTGGCGTCGAACTCCTGACCTCGTGATCCACTCGCCTAGGCCTCCCAAAGTGCTGGGATTACAGGCGTGGGCCACCGTGCCTGGCTGAAGTTCTTTTGAAAGTCACATGTATTTTGTAAATTAACAGAGACTCCCTGGGTATTTTGACGAGTGTTCTGTTTATGTGAAAAAGTTAAAATAGGCTTTGCAAAATGAGATAGAGATGAATGCCCTGGTGGCTCTGGCAAGTATGCAATTTTTTCAAATATGTGAGAAACAAATGCTTTATTTTCCAGTGATGACAGAAGAAACAAAGAAATTTGATACTCTCAGCCTGACTCCTTCCCTTGATCCACCATCAGCTATAGGAGTCCAAAGAAAATAAAGTATGAACCAAAGTTAAATCCAGCAAGTCACATGCACAGAACAAGATTAACATCACCACTAACATCGCCATTACTGAACAGAAAGCGGGTCCATCCCGCAAAAATCAGTATTGGTAGTTTACTTTTTCTAAAAGAAAAAATAATTTTTTTTAAAGAAAAATTTAATTTAAGCCCCACCTTTAAGAGGTGGGGGAACAGTGAGGCCTCAAGGAGGACTCAAGTCTAATTGGCCAAACTGTCCTACTCCATCCATCTCCTCTAATCTTGACACCGAGTAGAAGAAGCAGGCTTGTTTAGAAATTCCCTTACAAGTGCTAGTCCAGGTCCTGTGGGTTTTCAGAAAGACAAACCCCACCTCTGAGTAGCCCACCCATCCTCATTCCAGCAAAGAAGTAACTAACCCAGTAAGTCTTTTGGAAGACTCAGGGTCAGGGTGCCATACTGTATGTTTTCCAAGTCCAAACCAGACTAAGCTGTCAAGAAGTAATGCCCACTGACTCTTTTCTGCAAAGCCTCTCTCAATTACAGATGCTGTTATTGACTTCCAAGGCATCTTGGTCAAGATCATTATAAGGCAGCTAGGTTCAGGAGGGGATAAAAAAAATTTGTAGCAAAGTCTTGACCCTAGATGTGTGTTTATAATCTACAAATGTGTTAACTTGTAAAATAGAGTTGTCTGAGCCAAGTTGTTCTTGGGAATCAGAGGATGGAGAAGCCAAATCTTTTTGGAGAGATACCAGGCATTTCCTCCTTTAAGGGATTTCACTTGAGAGATACTTTAAAGGACCAGTAAGGTTTAAATAGATAGAGAAGAAGATCCAGGCAAAACTTACCTTACAAGTGAAAAACTTCCTGCTGTTTTCTTTTTGTTGTTGTCTATATCAAGAACATTCTGCCTCAGAGCCTTTACACTTACTATTGTATCTGTTTGAAAAGATCTTTTTCCAGAAGTCTATATAGCTTTCTGTTTCACTTCTGTTAGAGCTGTCCTCAAATGCCATCTGATCAGGCTGCGTTTTGTGATCACTTCCTCTAAGTGGCATGCATCACTTTCATCATTCACCGTCTTCTGAATCTGCTGTCCTTTTCTTCATAGCATCTGTCACTGCCTGACAAAATATATATGTATTTTTTCACTTACTGTCTGTTAACACCCACTACAATATGAGCTCTATGGGACCAATGACTATAAATATATATATATAATATAATATATATATATTATATATATATAATATAATATATATATTATATATACACACACACACACACACACATATATATATATAGAGAGAGAGACAGAGAGAGAGAGAGAGGTAAATTTCCAGTTTCTAGAACACTATCTGTCCCAGGGGATGGCTCTTAATACATACTAGCAGAATGAATGAATACTCAATCCCACTTTTATTTTTCTTATTGCAGAAAGGAAAACTGACAAACCCACCCTTATTTTATTTCCCTCCAGGGCTTTTTATTTTGAACATCTATATTGAAATCACCATTAATACTGTCATTCACAATAAATTATAGGGTGGTACACCTGAAGAACCATGAAATAAATGAGCACATTCCATCAGATTTCCACGGATATGCCCAGCTCTGTTTCCATTAATGTTATTTTTCTATTAGAAGTAGATAAGAGAGAACCAACTTGTTAGTTTCTAATTTTAAAAAAAATGCAAATGCTCATTGACTTAATTATGAGCCTATGCATTAAAAAGGAAGTAAAGAAATTCCTTAGGCCATAAAATGGAAGAGGAAGATGGAGAAGGGCTTTTCTGAATTTGGCATACACCTTTCCTGAGGTATACCTTAGGAAATCTACAACTGAGTACCTACAAGGTATCACTATGTAAAGTATGATAGGCAATTGATGTGGTGTGACCGTGTCCCCATTCAAATCTCATCTTTAACTGTAGTTCCCATACTCGCCATGTGTGGTGGGAGGGACCCGGTGGGAGGTAATTGACTCATGGGAGTGGTTACCTACATGCTGTTCTCATAATAGTGAGTGAGTTCTCACAAGATCTGATGGCTTTTTAAGGGGCTTTTCCCCCACTTCGTTCTGCATGTCACCTTGCTGCTGCCATGTGAAGACAGACATATTTGCAATCCACTTCTGCCATAATTGTAAGTTTCCTGAGGACCCCTCAACCCTTTGGAATTGTGAGTCAATTAAACCTCTCTCCTTGATAAATTACCGGGTCTTGGGTATGTCCTTATAGCAGCATGAGAATGGACTAATACAGCAATCAAGACTATGTTGACTCAGGATGCTCTTTGAAAAAATTATTTCTTTAATTGATGGGGTCTCGATCTGTTGCCCAGGCTGGAGTAAAGTGGCACAATCATGGCTCAGTGCAGCCTGAACAGTCAGACTCAAGCAATCCTCCCACCTCAACCTCCCAAGGAGTTGGAACTACAGGTGCACAACACCACAGCTGGCTAGATTTTGTTTGTTTGTTTGTTTGTTTTTAGACATGGGGTCTCACTGTGTTACCCAGGCTGGTCTTGAACTTCTGGACACAAGCAATCCTCCTGCTGCAACCTGCCAAAGTGTTAGGATTATGACCCACTATGCCCGGCCTCCAGAATGCTCTTGATGTGCTACAAGGCACTTCACTTTTTACATTACTTGGCTGGTTTCCAGAATATGATTTCTAGTTTTTCAGTTATCCAGAAACACTTTAATGTAACTAAATATTATATTCTGTCAGATTTTTCATATTAAAATCTAAGTCTTCAAATATTGCTAAACTTGCTTGAAGATACTGTATTCTTTTATTTTATTCTTTCATTCTTTTCTTTTCTTTTATTTTTTCATTCATCAGATATTTATTGAGCAACTGCCAAGGCCAGGATGTTGCACTGGAGATAGAGTGATGAGGAAAGAGAACAGGGTCCTGCCCTCTTGGAGCTTGGGGCTTACTGGGACTTAAGAAGGCCAGCTAATTTTTATTGCTGTTGAGAAGTAGCTTTAAACATATTGTGATGCAATACGTAATCTGGTTTGCAGGATGCTGACATGGGCATAATGGTGACAAGATGAATGTCCCTAACACTGTAAATTGTACCCTGAAGTTGGTTGTGTAGAAGATACTCACTGGAGACATTGTTTCTTTGGAATCTGGGATCACCTGATCCTTGCGGCACCTGCAAGTTTATGAAAGATTTGGACAGGGCGTGGGATCTCAGTTTGCTTGAACTTTTCCCATCTCACGTGTCTATGTGAAAATCTTTGGGCTCTGAATAGAATCAGAAAACAATGCTTACATGGGTGTGACTTTTAAGCAGGTATTTTAAAAAATTTTGAGGCTATTTTACTAGGACCACATGGAAGTTTGTGATGAAGTAAAATTTGGGCTTGTCGTGAGCTTTAGCTATTGATCTCTAAAAGACAGCGGAATGTTTGGGCTTGGTAACTAGGAATTCAGTGAATAAAGAATTTCTTTTTTTTTTTTTTTGAGATGGAGTCTCACTTTGTCACCACCCAGGCTGGAGTGCAGTGGTGTGATCTTGGCTCACTGCAAGCTCCGCCTCAGCCTCCCAATTAGCTGGGACTACAGGTTTCTGCCACCACGCCCAGCTAATTTTATTATTATTATTTTTTTTTTGTATTTTTAATAGAGACGGGGTTTCACCGTATTAGCCAGCATGGTTTCGATCTCCTGACCTCGTGATCCACTCGCCTTGGCCTCCCAAAGTGCTGGGATTACAGGCGTGAGCCACTGCATCCCACCCGGCCTAAAGACTTTCTTAAAACAAAATCTATGCTGTGGATACTAGAGTAGCCTTGATTTAAAGATATCTAGTGTTCTTTCTTTTCTATCATTTTAAGAAGCATTTTGGTGTATGATATTGAGATGTCTGCTATCAATTTTTAAAATGGTTTTCAATCATATAATGCTCTCGTGCTCCTAGAACTGAGAGATTCTTCTCAATTTTTGTCAATTTACAGTCCACAGTTCTCCAACCATAATTTTTACTCTTAATGTTTTCCTTCAATCCATTGTTTCTCAATGGGATTTTTTCTCATTATTGTCCCACTAAGGAGACAATAGATGTTCTTCTCCTAAGCGCCTTTCAGCCTCATGAAATTTTAATACCATACATATACTTTATCTATATACTATAGATACTGTGTACCTTTTTATAGAATGTGGCCACCTAGAGAGTCAGAAACCATTGCAAAATCCGAAATGTTTTTCACCCTCTAAGAACCCATTTTAAAGCCCTAGAGGGCTGATACCATTGCTGTAAAATGCATGCATCAGTCATTTCCCAGGGCCGAAGACACATCCTGGTGTCAGGGTGTTCTGGCCATGGTGAGACAGCAGCGCTCTCATGGTCTGTCACATCTCATAGTCTTTTACCTCGCATATGGATTCCTCTCCAGAGAAGTTCTGAACCGTGCTTTCGGCAGGCAGTGTCCCTTCTCCACCCCCTTCCTCCAGCACCACCTCTCTGTGAAGACCCCCTGACCCCTCTGGACCTAGCTCCTGTATTGACTCATCTCCTTTCTCTAAAGGATTTCCATTAAGACTTCTACCACAGCACCCCTTCATACTTAGTTTCCAAGCGGTCGAAAAGATCAATATATTTTTCTGAGGCAAAATAAGAAATTCTGAGCACGATTTCATTTATCTTCCAGCTTCTCACTGTTTTTTTTCAGCCTCATTGCTGTGGGCGTCCTTAAACCTGCTTTGTTCCGACTGGGAAATCTGCCTCTTTTCACCACTGAAGTATAGTCGAGACAAAGCACTGCCTAGATATGTCCACTCTATTTTGTTTTTAAATATGATTTACACAGTTGTTGCACTCCTGTGTCACTAACGAGTTTTTAAGCTTTTATAATGCTTTAGTGTTGGCTTGTGCAATCATTAGGTTTGAAGAAAGAAGGAAAGGGAAGAAATAAAATGTATTGAACTCTCCTATGGGACAGAAACAGTGGTAGGTGACTTCATTTTTAGAGACTCAAAAATGACTTGTGGGGCCTGCAACATGTCAGGTTTTTGCTTGGCCTCCTGTCTGGGTTAGGTGGCCTGGATCTGTGCTCTTAAAGCATTGTGCCTTTCACTTTTATAATGTTTTGTTTTACTTAACACGTAGCTTATTTGAACAGCAAACATAAGTAAGTCAGATACGGTTTCTAACTGGCAGACCTGCACAAAAGAAAAACAAATAAGAAATAAGTTGTGGGCCGGGCGTGGTGGCTCATGCCTGTAATCCCAGCACCTTGGGAGGCCAAGCTGGGTGGATCATGAGGACAGGAGTTCAAGACCAGCCTGGCCAACATGGTGAAACCCGGTCTCTACTGAAAATACAAAAATTAGCTAGGTGTGGTGGCATGCACCTATAATCCCGGCTACTCAGGAGGCTGAGGCAGGAGAATCCCTTGAACCTGGGAGGCAGAGGTTGCAGTGAGCCAAGATCACACCATTGCACTCCAGGCTGGGCGACAGAGAGAGACTCTGTCTAAAAAAAAAAAAAAAAACGGATTGGACTCTAATTTAATTGTTATTTATCTTTTTACATTTAATATTAATTTTATATGTCATTTAGAAAGTTACATAATTCTCAAGGCTTGTGATAAAATACTAGCAGTCCTTAGCACACGATCCCCAATTTCTACTCCTGAGAGGCAAACTCGTTCAAATTCTTAGGCTGTTTTTTCTGTTATTTACTTTCATATTTCTAAATAGCAGCATAGAGTACTGTGTTTTGTTTTTGGGACTTTTAGAATGTATTTCCTACTCTAGAAAATTTTAGCCCTCTTATAAATCTCTTTATGCTTCTAAGAGAATCAATAAAA
>NC_045434.1:9123015-9147743 GCF_002776525.5 Piliocolobus tephrosceles | reverse complement strand
AAAAAAAAAAAAAAAAAAAAAAAAAAAAAAAAAAAAAAAACGACCAGAACAACAACAACAACAAAAAATCCCCAAAAACAACAAAGGTAAATCAGAGCAGATATCACCTCAGAGATAAAAGCATGCTCCCTTTAAGTCTAACCAAGCCTTACTGGTTCACCACTGCTGTTGACATCTTCCGCCCTTTGGCCTGACAAGACAAGCTCCTTTTCCATGAAGTTGGGAAGTGACTCATAATCTGGGTTCAAATCGTGTATTGGTGCCATTTATTTATTTATTTATTTATTGAGACAGAGTCTCACTTTGTCACCCAGACTGGAGTGCAATGGTGGGATCTTGGCTCATTGCAACCTCTACCTCCTGGGTTCAAGGGATTCTCCTGCCTCAGCCTCCCAAGTAGCCGGGATTACTGGCACCCGCCATTCCGCCCAGCTAATTTTTGTATTTTTGTAGAGGTGGGGTTTCACCATGTTGGCCAGGCTGATCTTGAACTCCTGACATCAAGTGATCTGATCCCCTCAGCCTCCTAAAATGCTAGGATTACAGGTGTGAGCCACCACACCTGGCCACCTTTTAGTAGGGTTCTACATTTTGTGAGCTACAATCCACTCCCTCAATGTTATTTTGAACAAAACTATGGGACACAAAATAATGAGTGGCTACATTCAAATGAAGAACTCACTTATCTGCATTATTTAGTTAATTAATTAATTGGAAAGGCTCAGGATCAGATGGATTTAGATGTTTTTGAAGTTAGCATAGTTCTGCCGTGTGGAGGGCATGCACATATATGTGTACTTTTTTTAAACAAAGAGCTAAATGTCAGTTTGTTTTTCATTGTCATTGTAAATGTTCGCTTTGGTTTTAAAAATCATACTGATGATATAATTTTAAATCGTTTGCAAGGTATCAAAATAACACAAACCCAAGCATGAGGTGTTTGTTGAAGAGAAACCAGGGTTCCTGATGGAAAGAATTTGAGTTTTAGACTTTGCTAGGCCTTTGTCGTTTGTAAAGCTTCCGTGGTAGTTTTATGAGCAATCTCTGTATTGCCATTAGGAGCAGGTGCCGTCTCTCCAGCTAAAAATCTAAATGTGTTTGTGTCTGAATGTTGAGGCCCTGGCGTGCCTTGTAACTGCTCTGCTTTTTGTTTCATCTGCTCCTTTGCTATCTTTCTATTCACAATTAATTTGGTATTGAACACATATGCTTTGATAACAGGTAACTGCTTATCTTTGACATAAATGAAAAGAATAATTCTACACTGACTGACACAAATGGCCTACTTAAAAAAAGTTGTTAATCTCTTCCTCAGTTTGGTTTCAATAAACCTAAGTAATCTTGAATATTCATTTAGGTTGTGTCTACCTAAGGCACATGTTTACAGCAGTTTGATGTTATTTGGAACAAACCATCCTCCAACCTTTTCAATTTGTCAGCGCTGTGTGGCATTAAACAAATATCAACCTCTCACTTATGTTTGTCTCGAAGAAGGTAGTAGAAAAGCTGGAACAGAACAAAATATTTTCAGTCGGGTAATGTAAACTTTGAAAAGCTAGTCTAGCATAGGCAGCGTGCCTGATTTCATATACTGCCTTCCATTAAATTCAGTTGAGATTAAGGAGGATTGATTCAATGGACAGTGTAGAAATTGAATATGTATTTTATGCAAGGCATGCTGGTCAGTTTCTTAAGATCTTCTGGCCTTAAGGAACACGTGGTGAGTAGTGAGATTCTAGTTTGTGAAAAACCAGTTTGACTCTTTGATACAGAATACTTTATTGGTAAAAATACCAATATTAGCATTTACAAAAATGTTTGTTAGCTTACTCTGTGTTTGAGGAGCTCTAAGTACTTCTCTTGTAATATCTAATTTAATCCTAAAAAAAATTAAGGAGTAATTTTTAATGTATGAGTTTCATAGATGAGTGTAATGTTTAATAGAGGAATATAATGAACCACAAACAGGTTAAATAATTTGTCCAAAGCAGCTTTCAAACAAATGCATGTCTGATTCTCACTCTGGTTTCAGTTTCTGGAGTAAAGTAACAAACAAATCACATAGACTAAATACAAAGAAAAAAAAGTCTACATTTTTTATACATGATGCTTAAAAATATTCCGGCCAGGTGCGGTGGCTCACGCCAGCACTTTGGGAAGCTGAGACAGGCGGATCACCTGAGGTCAGGAGTTTGAGACCAGCCTGGTCAACATGGTGAAACCCCGTCTCTACTAAAAATACAAAAATTAGCCAGGCATGGTGTCACGTGCCTATAATCTCAGCTACTCAGGAGGCTGAGGCAGGAGAATTGCTTGAGCCCAGGAGACGGAGGTTGCAGTGATCCGAGATCGTGCCACTGCACTCCAGCCTAGCCGACAGAGCAAGACTGTGTCTGAAAATAAATAAATACATAAATAATCCTTCTTCTCTGTTATATAAGAACTCATTAAATTAAGATAAGTTAAGTCCAGAATAAAATACGAGAATAGGAAAATAAAGGGAACTTGAGGAAAATATAAAGTTGTAAACAACGAAGAAACTCATATTCAGATAGGGAAAAGTTTAACATAGCTAAAGGTGTAGTTGTTTGTTTATTAATATATTGCTGTGACTCATCCAAAATAATAAATTTTAGTTAGCAAATGAAGCTAGAGCAAGAAGGACATGTGACCGTTTAATTAAGAGCTGGAGAGGAGAAAAATATTTTTCAATGTAGTCTTCTAACACAATTCTAATCATATGTCACTTCATTCATCCAAGTAATATCATCTAGGCACTGAGGATACTGTTCTCTATGCAACTTGGATGCTGATTTGGTGGTCTTATGTAAATAACGCATTGTTGATATAAAAGATGATAGGCAAAAGTGCTTAATTTTAATGTTTGCCATAGATTTTTCTCACTCAGTAAAAATTAAGGAAGAAAAGCAGACCCTGAATTTTACACATGGTAGCAGGACACTGCTATGAGGCCTACCTTCTTTGATTATTCACTGTTGAGAGAAATAAAAGAGGCACTTCAGAAACAGAAGTAAGTATTGTGGGGAAGCCAAATTTGATCTAGATTTCAAAATCTATTTTAAAGAAATAAAATCTTAGAGACCATGCTTCATAAGATTTTCCAGTGGTCATAGGTTGGTTTTTACGAAATAAAAGTTTTGATTTGTGGACTACTTTTTATCAGGTTTGATCACTGATTTTCTCCTAACGTTTAGATTCAAACAAAAGACAATATGTTATCGATACAGGAACTAACCACGGGTATATGCAGTAAGTAAAGGATTTCAACCCCCTTTGATAGAAAGAGAGATTTTTCTCTACAAAACAATAATACTATTCTCAGTGGTAAAGAGTACAGCTTCTGACAGATATTTTTATCTTTTTTCTTGAGTATTATGGTTTAGAAGAATAATATTCAGTAATATGAACAAGAATGAAATACTTTTATCTTCTTTCCACTGAAAACATACTGGTCTGGATTAATGACTGAGGTATCAGTAGCAATTGTGAATTGTTTTCTTCTTTTTGCTGCCAATTAATATTTTCTTTCTTCTCAGAAAATGATTTCAAGAACCGCTAATGTTTATGTCAAGAGGAAAAGGTTTAAGTTAAAGAAGTGTCAGGTTGAACGAGGAATATACTCCAAATATTCTATGATTGGAAGGGTAGGAGACTTTCTGGAAGGGTTTATATATGCTGCTTCTCTCCAGTAGATGAGCAAGATTATAATTTGGAAGCCCAGATGCCTGCCAGCCAGCAAGCTACCTCAACCCTCCCAATAAGTATGAGGATGGATAGAAAAGGCAAATAAACTACCAAGGTAACACCATAGTTGGTGAAGATGGAAGTGGGAGAAACAGTAGGGAGGAACATGGTAGCAAAGATGGCTTGTCAGTTTCATGAACTGAGTATTTCACAAGGGGATAAACTATAATGTCTTGAGAGTTTTGGGATCCGTTTGTAGGATGGAAAAAAAATGGCCTGAAAAATGACAGCATCTCATGGTATCAGAGGCCACTGAACAACAGACTGACTAGGTGATTTTGCAGTCAGCCTTACCATCTGCTTCAGAGTTTAGTGAAGGAAGATACATGTGAACTTTTCATCATCCTTCTAAGATGTGAAGAAAACAATTTCAGCTGTGAATCTGCGTTGCTCACACATGCTGTTTTCAAAAGGAAAAATGTGTGAATGGAGAAAAATTTTATGAAATGAAATTCACAGACTTCATGGTAGCATAAGGATATACTACAGTATATTTTAGAACAAGTGGTCTGCATTTCTGGGTAAATTCTGAGCTTCTTCCATTTGGTTGTCTAAAGAGTTATTCCTACATGTCCTTCTGAATGGTCAGATCTGCAGGACGGAATTACATCTTTAGTTTCAGCAGATTGTCATAGGAGCTGAGGAACGGTTGACTTCATTATGAACAATAAATCATAAGTGCATGGTGAAATGTTTATTTTCCTAGACATTCACTATAAATTATGTTTTAAAGCCAGTATGTCAGATTGAGAAAATAGGAAACATTAATTTTTTTTTGCTTTTTCTCTTAATTTTATGCCTACATATGTGTGTGTGTATTTAGAGTATGATCTGGCATTCAAACTATTCTTAACTATTTAAAGACATCTCTTTCAAGTATTCTTAATTTAAAATTTTAGAAATTAACAAGAAATTAGTTTTAAGTTACATAGGTTTCCCTCTTAACTAAAGACAAATTGAAAAGCAGAAAATCTTTAGCCCTGGACAAATACAAGCAACGAAAGAAAAAATAATCCAAGTCATGTACTTTTTTATGACTATTTGACAGCAGATAACCAGTTCTAACAGATTTTTTTTTTTCCTTTTCAATGGAATTTTTTACTTACCATCGCTAAACATTTGCTTCTGAATTAAAAACTATATGATAGGTTGCTATGTCTTGATAAGAAAGCTAAATTTCAGATTGCCTAGACTGTAGTGCCTGGTCTGTTAACTCCATGTTTGGTAAATGTTTGCTAAAATGTATATACATTGAGAAGCTGAACCAGAAGTGCTACATTCACATGCCAGGCAGTGGCAAGGCAGCGGGCCAGGCACATGTGCAGATGAACCCCCTGGGAGAGGACGACAGCCAAACAGACAGCATGTGTCCTTCTGAAGACCCAGCACTACTAAACCTGAGCCTGTCTTAAAAATACCAGAAAGAATGCTGACATTCTGCTGGCAGATCTTCTATGTTTCTAGTAGCTGCTTAAAATCAAGTTTTTAACATAACTTTCCACAGTGCTTAGACGTTGATTTGTGTGTGTGTGTGTGTGTGTGTGTGTGTGTATCTTTAAAAAATATTGCATGGGCAAACAAGATTTCTGAGGTTCAGATCTATCTAGAAAACAGTCATTTTTCAGTTTCTGCATTAAAAGACCAACATCTGTGTATGTAGTACGTGTATGTGATACTGTGCATGCAAAGTCTTCTATTTCTTGGACTATAACCTACATCTTAGAAGCATTTTGTAATTTTAAGTCTATCAATATTCATGTTTTGGGGAGAAATTTTTTTAATAGTTTTCTTTTTCACTTCTGGCAAACGTTGAAAAGTTTTTAATTATTAACAACACAACACAGTTCTTTAAAATCTGTTTGCTTCTTAGAAAATGAAAGGAACTAAACATTTCAATGCATTCTCTTTGCCCTCAAAGTGTTTCCCGGAAAAAAAATTCTGTTGCTATTGATATTGTGGTGGGACAAAGTGTAACTCCAGGGAAGGGAAACGGTGCCCAGGATAATCAGTCATTTGAATGGTTGGTTCCCTCATCTCTACTTCATAGGACATTAATGCAGCAGCACATGGCAAGCCATTCTTGGTGTCCTCATTCTTTGAACAGATGGGGTCCACTTTGAGAAAAGACAAAATCTAGTGCGTAGTAAGTATGAGTATGTCATTTGACATAGACCTTTGGACGTGGAGGATTTCAGATATCCCTGTTTCTAGACGAGGACGTGCTGACATGCCCTGGTAGAACACCTTTGGGAGTGAGGAAAGGGACAGCTCCCATTTTGTCTGAAACATAGCGTTAAAGTAGGAGGGAAGAAAGTCAAAGGCAATACTAATAGCCACATTCTAGTCTAAGGGTTCTTATATTGCTTATCTCTACACATGTGTTTCTTTGTGAAGGCAAAAACTTCTATTCCTTTTTTTTTTCTATCATTCGTGCTATTGTCTCAATGAAATTTGCTGATTTGACTTGATCTGACTTTAGATGTCCAGCTTTCAAGAGGGTTTTTATAAGTAAGTCTATTTATTATAGTCATTTTAGTACTGATTTTAGTACTGACAGCCTGACCCAGCCTTTTTTTTTTTTTTTTTTTTTTTTACAGATTAACCTTTTTGGAAGAGTCACAGTGGATGTGTTACAGTTTTCTTATCTTTAATCACTTGTAGATATAGCTTGTCTTGACATTTGGATTTTTCCTTTGGTTTGTGACAATATGTACAATTGGATCTAAGATTTGATGTCAGGAAGTCACAAGGGAAGAACACATAAGGTGCTTTAGTTCATCTTCCTGTTATTTTTAGGGACAATAGATAAAAGAGGGCTCAGACCGTGTATGAGTAAAGCTCTCAGACTTGCGGATTCTGTGGTCCATTTGTCTATATATTCCAGCATTCAGTAAAATGAAATGGTAACAGTGCCCACAAGTACCTGTCAGGACATGAATACGAAACAACATATCCCACATAAAGATCAAAATGAAAATACCTTCAGCCTTTTCCCTGTACGTTACACCATTCTTCATGGGCTTATAAGAGTTTCTCAAGGGAAGCATCAAACTGAACAGGCACAACTGTGTGGTGTCCATAGAAAGCAACAGTATTTACATCTTTCTACCATTGTCCCTTTATGTCATTTCAATGAGACTGATCGTTTCCCTGTCCCTGTCTGAAAATTCGGCAGTCCGGTGACTGTCTGGTCTTCCTAGCATACGAACAGACTCCAGTTAGCAATCAGGCCAATTAGCCCGCATAATGGTTCAAGTTCTCACATGGTTTAAGACAAGGTCTTTGCTCCCGAGCTCAGGCCTGTTGAGAAGCTGGGCTTGATGAGAAGGCTTCTCTTTTTGGAGACTTGAGCTCTCTCACTGAACACCATCTGGTTTAGGGGTCCCTTTTCATCACCCCAAAGCACTTTCTTTACTTACTTCTGTCTTCGCACTCACCTGCTTTATTGTACTCAACTGTTTCTCCTCCTTATTGACAAGGATTTCATGTTGTCTTCATCCTTGCTTTCTCAGCCACATGGTAGTGGGCACGGAGGAATGTCGTAGGCACCAGAGAGCATATGCTCAATGAACAGAGTCATCGCTGGAGTTCTCAAACCCCTTGCAGAGTGTCCGAGAAAGTCGGATTCCCTGATTCCACCTGGGAAATTGGGATTCGGTCGATTTGGAAAGTTCCACAGGGGGTCCTGATTCACAGCAGAGGTGAGAACCACTGAGCTAGATGTTCCCTGAGGTTTTGCAAATTTAAGAGCGTCAATAGGCTCTAATTAAGGAACATTATATTTTGACCTAAACATGAGTTTCATAATAAGAAAGAGTAGGAGGTTTCTCCAGTTTTTGCTCATTCTGGATAAGATTATTAAAAATACCCTCTATCTTTTATGATAGATAGGTATTGATTTCAATATAAATCCTTTGGGAGAACGAGGCCTACTTTCCCAGTTATTCTGTTTTAGTAAGTTTTACGCTGATGGTTAGAAGTTTAAACGTATCTTTTACCTCAGTATATTATTATTTTTAAGGAAAGGAAAGAAAATGAAACTTCTATAAATATACCATGATATTAAAACAACAAAACCACAGCACTGTGATGTAAATTATTCCTTCTCAAATTTAACCTGTAGATGTGCTGGTCATTTCATAACTTATCGAATCTCTTACAAGTTATTCTTCTTAAAAATTTTTGTTTTTGAGGGAGAAAAAGGCAAAAAGAGGCTATAAAGATTGCATATAAGGCCTTTAAAATAGTTGGTTTACTAAATACACTTAATATTTTAAAAAGAGGAAAAATGATAGATCCAAATTTAATATTTTTAAGGACCTTTCTTTAAATTTAATATTTAAAGACCAAATTTAATATTAAATTTAATTTAAAGACCAAATTTAATATTTTTTAAGGACCAACCTTTCTTTCATTATTCAACACATATTTACTGTGCATTTAAAAGGCATACCGTACATTGGGTTGTTATAAAATGACACAGTTCTGCTGTATGTTCACAACGCTTATTAAAACACTCTTTCTGATTTTAGTACTTTTTAATTTTCAGGTTGAGTAAGCAGGTATCCTGGAAACATGGCATCATTCTTGATAAGTAGTGGCCTCATACACCCATTTTATTTTTTGATTCCCTTGTATAAAATGCCACAGTGCTTTAAGCTCTTTACATGGAGGCTCTGACCTTTCCATTAGAGTAAGATGACTTGGAAGTATAAATGTACCTTTGTTTTTATAAGTTTCACTGTATTTTTTGTTAACAAATATTTATCACATAATTACATTTAAACATTAAATCCCCCTTTAAAATACCCTGCACATGTTTGTTTTTAAAACTATACTTATGTACTGATTTATATGTGTTGTGTATGTGTGACTTACTGTTTATAAAAGTAACTTCTTTACTCTCTAAAGATATTAACTGATCTATCATTCTTAAATTGACCTTTATTGCATGGTTTAGGAAGTCAGGTGTTCTTAACCTTTTACTCAGATATTCCAGCCATCAGGGTGAAGTTTACACTGTGGAATGTTTCATCTCTAATGTATTCCTCATCTCTCCATTTCTCTATATTAGGCTAGTTTTACAGTCTTTACTCCTCGTTGCCAAACCACACCATACTGATGCCAGATTTTTTTTTTTTTAACTAGGCTAAATAATATGCTTAATTCTTTTCTTTTCACTTGTTAAGAATGCAGGTTGTAATTTATTTTACATGGTGGAATATGCGAAATTCAATAACTGTAAGGCTCTCAGATGCAATTATGCTCTTTAGACGGTGTCACCGTGAAGCTGTGACACAGATAACATTACAGGAAAAGGAGGGCCATGGGACTTGTTAGCTGAGAGATAATAAATGATGCTAGAAACAGCTTACCTATTATGGCAAGAAAAAGGGGAAGTTTATCTTTCTTTTATATTTTACCGAATGCTTTTACTTGATGCAAGACCAGGCAGTAATCTCAATAATACTACCATAAGGAAGCCTTGAGATTCCAATATTTGAGCATAGGCTACATTTTTCCTATTGCAGACTGTAGCTGAGGGTTGAGAGTTTTATTTTGTGCCGTAACTTAATGTCTTAGATCATTAAATCCTGAAAGTGGTTTACCTAGTTTATTTATTTAGGGGGTTTCTGGGACATCAGTAAATAATCCTTACTTTTATTTTTATTTTTTTGTCTTTTTTTCTATTTTACCTTGTTTCCTCAGAACAAACATTGGTAAAATATGAATTGCAGTTTTATTATGTTGAACCTCCCATTTTCCTGTTTAAAAGACAATCTTACGAAGACAAAGTTGTCTGGGTGTGGTGGCTCACGCCTGTAATCCCAGCACTTTGGGAGGCTGAGGTGGGCGGATCATGAGGTCAGGAGATCGAGACCATCCTGGCTAACACAGTGAAACCCCTCTCTACTAAAAATACAAAAAATTAACCAGGCATAGTGGTGGGAGCCTGTAGTCCCAGCTACTTGGGAGGCTGAGGTAGGAGAATCGCTTGAACCTGGGAGGCAGAGGTTTCAGAGATGGCACCACTGCACTCCAACCTGGGTGACAATAGTGAGACTCTGTCAAAAAAAGAGGCAAAATTTTTGTAAAGATCATAACTTGTTTATGAAAATACACTTTGACAAGAAGAAAACCCATTAACACATGAAAGCAATGGTTGGACAGAACAAGTCACTGGGGAGATAGTTTTGCAGGGAAGGAAATAAAAGAATGATAGGAGAGGGTGGACTTCAAAGATCCTAAGTTCTGAGTGCCAGTTTTATTTAATCTGGTCCAAGTTTCATGAAACTTCTTTGATCTTTTCCTTCTTATCTGTCAGTTGGAGATGTCACTGTCACAGGGCTGTAACCGGGACTCAATGAAGTGCAGCATGTCAGAAGCACCAGCACAGGGCCTGTACCTAGGGAATCTCAGGAAAAGATTGAAATTCCAAAGAAATTTTATCTTCTTCTGCATTTTTTTCTTGATCTCTTTTAGAACATGCATTAAAAATATGTACAGCAGGTGTGCAATCATGATCCTCATATTTTTGCATTTAAAAGAAAATCATATGCAATTAAGAAGTGAAACTATTTGTGATGCGTGATAACTTATTTGTAGAACTCTTGGACTGTAATAGAAACTCTTTACCGCATACGTTCAAAGGCCACCTGGATTCCATTTATCCAAAGGTGTCTATTAACCACTTACTCTGTGTCTAGCACAGCACTGTGGAGGAGGATGGAGGCGGGAATGCAGAAAATATACAATATCAGACTGCAGCTTTGGAGCAGTATTTTGGGAAACCAGGACATTAAATGAAACAATTTAAATAATACATGCATTATATATTTGAGTGGAATTTTATTGCAAAACCGTGTTACTAAAATGTAGGAATCAGAAAAGATTCTAAGGTAGGATTAAATTAGTAATTTATAAAAAGCCTCAATCAGAGTGACTGGTACAGAGTAGAAGCCCAGTAAATAGTATGCTTTTCAAAGAAATACGTATTATTTCATATTTTTTCTAAGAAATAGGAAAGCATTAAAGAAGAAAGTCTTTTAAAAAGCAAGCCAAATAGGCGGGGCGCGGTGGCTCACGCCTGTAATCCCAGCACTTTGGGAGGCCGAGGCGGACAGATCATGAGGTCAGGAGATCGAGACCATCCTGGCTAACATGGTGAAACCCTGTCTCTACTAAATATACAAAAAATTAACCAGTTGTGGTGGCGGGTGCCTGTAGTCCCAGCTACTCGGGAGGCTGAGGCAGGAGAATGGTGGGAACCCAGGAGGTGGAGCTGGCAGTGAGCCGAGATCGTGCCACTGCACTCCAGCCTGGGGGACAGAATGAGACTCTGTCTCAATAAAAAAAAGAAAAAAAAAAAAAGCCAAATGCCTTTCTTTGTGGAGCTTTATTGAATATCCAGAGGCTATTCTTTTAGTTGTACAATGTGCTTCCATAGATTTCGACCACACATCTGTTAGTGCTCCTCACATACTGTCGACCTGGCAATGAGTGTTGTATCCTCCTGGGTGGAGCAGGCATTCCTCAGGGAGCTGCTAAGATTCGATGCGGCTGTATAATCCTTGTCTAAAACACAGGATCTAGAACATAATCATTCATTAATGAATATTTATTGAATTAAATAATGGGTTTTGAGCTAGGCCTGGAAAGAAATATTAGATCTGCATTTGTGGTGGGGGTGGGAGGATGTGAGGTGACCTCAGGAATGGAAACAGTCTCATGGAGACTGAAATGAACATGACATTTTGTTCATTCATTCAACAAACATTTGAATGTGCCAAACACTTGAGTAAAAGCACATGTAGCTTCTTCCTCTGGAACTTACAAGCTAGAGGGAGAAATCAACTGTCATCAAACAGTCCTAAGAGTAAATACACATTTGTAACTGTGATAAATTCTACAAAAGAGAGGGCCGTGGTGCTCTGAGACAGTCTGACTTGGTCACAGAAGACAGAATATATGTGAAATTAGGGGAGAGTATTTCTGCCAAAAGAAGTAATGTGTACAGACTGCACTCAATGGCCTAAAAGAAGCTGTGGGCATGGAGGGGTACAGCGGTGGGATGTTAGGCTGAAGAAGCAAGTGGGGGTCAGATCATGTAGGGCTCTTTAAACCACATCCAGGAGTGCTGACTTTCTTACAAGAACAATCCAGACCATTGAGCAACCCTAAGTCTTAAAGACTGGTGTGGGAGTTCAGCAATCATCAAATGTTCCTGTTGGCATTTTGCAAAGCTCATGCTGGCCTGCAGAGTGGATAATGCATGGGGGCAGAGCCCGGGTGGATTCTGGTGGAGGGATTGACAGGCTTCCGCAACCGTGCAGTTGAGAGATGATAGAAGCTTGGATGCAAGTGTAGTGATGGAAACAGAGTAGATGGACGCAGAGGTTCACACCAAAAAATGACAACTTCACTACAAGTGATTCAGCAGTGATAAGAATTAAGGTTGAATAGGAAATATTGGGATCAAGTGATGCACGACTCAGTCTGTTGGGCCACATAGATCAAACCCAATACCTGTGCTCACTGACGTCTCTTCCTTTACCTGTGTTTTCCCTTTAATTCATTTACTCAATCATTTATTCATTGAATCATTCATTCATTCACTCGACACGTATTTACTGAGCTCCTACTATGTGCCAAGCTTTATATCAAGTACTCCTGAAAACTTCCATTTTCCTTTCCTCTGTCTCAATTCATCCTAGCTTTTCTTACCAAACTGAAAAAAAAAATAAAAAAAAGAAAAGTTCTTCTTCTGAGAGCCCTTCACTGGTCTTCCCAGTAATGCAGAAGCAGCCTTTGCTCATCCTTCCCCCGTTTGAAATGGCACAACCCTCATGCATTAAGTTTTTTGACTTCATCTGTAGGTGTTAAATCAACAACTTCCTTTTGACGCTTGGTTCCTCACTTAAACAGACACCCACAAAATAAAGGCACATGGTAAATAACTGTTCCGTTGAGTGAAACTAAATTAAAGAATACACAGGCGGGAAACTTCACAAAACAAAATTAAATTATCTCCAAATGATCATCAGGTTCTATGATGCCCCTGGATTTCTTTATTCTTGCTAGTTTTGGTAAATGATTTATTTTTCATGTAGAATTGTAAAACACTCTATTCCTTGTCATTGTATCCTTTCAGAAATCTCTGGTAATTTAGTTAACCTAACCTCCCCTGTGACATATGGGTCTTCCATAAAAGCTGTTCGGTGTTCTGCTGAAGCCAGCTCATACCAGCTCAGGAAAGCCAGTTGTTCACATCTTTTTCTAGCTCCTAACTCAATGATTTACTTTAGTAGCTTGAAATTGGCAATGTTGGGAGTATTTTTCACCATGGAAATTGGCAAATGGTACAAATCAAGGTTTTAACTTTTCCCTCCGGGAAGCCAGTGGTGAATGACTTTCTAGCACATGATTGCTTCGAACTCACCCCGCAAAAAAAAAAAAAAGAAAAAAACAAAATCCAAAACAAAGCAAAACAAAATTAAGATGAGTGGGTTCAATGTATTCTTAAACATGAATGTGTGACCATGTGTGTGTGCAGGTTGAAGTGACAGAGAGCTATTTGTTAGATCTATGGGGAAAAAAGTGAAATTCTGTTATTCTCATCTTCATTTTGGGATTCGTTCGTTCAGGCACTCATTCAACAACACACTTACTGGTGCATATAGCAGAAAATAGTTTGCTTTCTCAAATCAGACACAATCGAGGTGGTGAGAGACAACAGAAATTCCTATACAACATAATGAGCATGGATTCTGAACTGAAGTACAGCCCATGTTAATGGAGAGGAGGAAACACATTCAAGAACTACATAGGAAGTAAGACAAGCTTATTTGAGAACAGGTGAAAGAGAGGAATTGGGGATAATTGGCAATTTTCTAGATTGTGCAGGTGGGTGGATGGTTGTCTGTTCTCTAAATACAGGCTGAGAAATGGGTTGAAGGGAGAGGTGGGTGGAGCAGGCAGAGGTGAGTGAAGGAGGGGGCTCCATTTGAGACATGTTAATTTGAAGTTATTTTGGAATCTTTAGCAGGCAGTTTGCAATACGTGTGTGAAAATCGGAAAGAGATTGGGCGATAGTGATTTAAAGTCATTTTCCTGTGGTAGTAATTAAAGCTGAGTGAGAATAAGAGGGAGTGTTAGTCAGGATCCCAGCAGGAAGCAGATGTCACACTCAAATGGGATAATTAAGGAGAATTTGATGACAAGACTATATATAAAGGTTGTGGGCAGGATTCAGAAAACCAACTGAGATGATGAAACACACCGGGACTAGCAACTACAGAGAACCATGACCTCTCATCGGCCTGGAGGGTGGAACGGAAAGAGTATTTGCAACATAGAGATGCAGGAGCTAAATCTGTGGGTGTGGTGGTAGGAGAGGGTTGTCCTTGGGACCTCAGCCTCAGTAGAGGAACTTAGCCACTGCCAGCCCACAGCCTAGCAGGGAAGGAGCCTGGGGAATATACATGCTGACCTGCCTCTCTTCCCACCTCTTATCTTTAGCCCCCAGTTGGCCAAATCCATCATGAAGCCAAAGGGCAGGGAAACACCGGGAGGCTTCATAGAGGTCATCCTCCTGGGGCCCAGGCCAGGGTCGAGGAGGGTGGATGGTGGAATAGTGACCTTGGCATGGCAAGTGGAAAATAACCAATGAGATGATGATCAGAGGAGACTGAGACAAGATGGAACCTCAAGAAGCACCCACATTTAAGAGACAAGTAGATGGAGGATCCTGAGAAGTGGCACCCGAAAAGATTAGATGAGTAAGTGGTTTTGCTGAAAGAAAAGGCAACGT
This sequence comes from Piliocolobus tephrosceles, assembly GCF_002776525.5. NCBI lineage: Eukaryota > Metazoa > Chordata > Mammalia > Primates > Cercopithecidae > Piliocolobus > Piliocolobus tephrosceles. The sequence goes on along the minus strand of NC_045434.1, from coordinate 9,133,168 downwards.
TCTATGAAAGAGGAAACGACATTGTCACATATGCAGGATCGAAGTACAATAATAAGAGTCCGAAGAATTCCCAGCAAAGTAGCCATTTACAGTCCTGGGTGAGGAGACTATTTTATCTCATTTCGTGATATGCACACATGAGATTATGAAATTGGCAGAAGCCACAGGAACAAGTTTGCAAACATCAGTGTCATTGTTTTTGCATCTAACAGGAAGATAGGGGTAGAAAGTTTGCCACCCTGTATAGTAGACTCTTTCTCACTCCCTGTACCTTCTGTTCCATCCATGACCCTGACTCTCCAAGCACATGCTCGAAAGAGAAGAGACAGGTCATTGCCAACTTCAAGCCATCATGACATTATCCAAGGAAGGCAGGCAGTGACAACGGTTAAAGAAGCAGCCTGCTCCTTTCTGCAGCTCCCACAGGGTCTGACTATAGCAGATGCAAGAGCAAGAGTTTGGTATTCTCCATTTCAGATACAGTGGTGGATTATTTTACATAAAGGATTAGCAACATCTGTCTTGGTCTGGTGCAGTTGAGTAGATATTTCAGAGTGCAAAATATGGCCTGGCTGTGAACTGACAAGGAGTCAGGAATCACAGCCTAGGAGATGCTTTACAGGACAAAGATGCAGTCTTTGTATTTAATAGGAAACATCAGGGGAACAGTCCTATGGAGTATGAATGAAATGCATATAGCACAGGGAACAGTACATAGCACACATCCCATATATGTTTGTTGAATAAAACAAAATTTTTAAAAGATGCAATAACATTTAGTCATAAGGATACTTGACAGAGAATGTGTTTTCATCTTATACTGTTTGACACCTTAACAAAAGATTAGTAAAAGTAATATTTTCCCTCTTTTAGTTTGTTTTTTCCATTACAAGATACAACTTCATTAACCAAACAACTACAACAAAATTTATAATATGCCAGCATAACTCTATTTATCACATTGATACACTTATTTTGCAGACTTTAAACATTTATGTGCTTTTTAAAAATATATTGTCTATGTAATTGTATATAGTGCTTCCTTGTTAGTTTTTTAGCATAAGCATGCTCTGTATTACTTTCTAATCATTTTTAGTGGCTAAGAGCCTGTGCAGAAGATAAACGGTGATCTTCTTAGCGGTCTCTGAGTATTTATGTGGAGTCATGTTTTTCACTTTTAGAAAATATACACATGAGGGCATTGTACCCAGAAATTTTTCCCACTGAGTTTTGAGTTATGTCCTTGGGAAATTTCTGGCTTTTCTGAAATCAAATTACTAGGTTGAAGAATAAAAGCATTATGATGAATCTCAATGCAATTTAAGTACATTTGATATTACAAATTCTTAAACTTGCTTTTGAGTAAAAACACTTTCATTTTCTTTAGCTTTTTGCATGTCTAACAACTCTTTTGCGTGCGAAAATCTAGTAATTTTTATCTTTCCGCCTGTCAAATGAATATAGTGGTAGCTCTGGCTAAGAAGAAAATGAACAAAGTGACTTGAAATCCATTATCCCTGAGTACAGAGTTTAAGATGACAAATACTGATTGAATTGAATTGAATCTAGCAAGTAAGGTTATAATACCTGATTCTTAAGTCATTACCTGTGATTTATTTCAATCTAATCATGATTGACTATAATTCTGCACTTCAAACAAGATCAAAAAGGCTAGCTATGATCTAGTAGTCATACCCTGTGTAACATATGCTATAAAACCAGGATGTAATTGCTGGTAATCAGTGCTTATTGAATGCGTTTCACAGCATTTTCTTCAGCATGTTCCATTGCAGAGCTCATGTGTGAGGCACATATTTTCTGTGCTTTGCTCCCTTACACTGATGACAATGTGTTGATTTTTCATGTCTGGTATTTTTATTTGGTTAGTCTGATTGCATTTTGCTTCTCTTTACATTTAATTATTTTCTCCCTTCTGTTAGTATATTTTGTTGTTTTGTCCATCTTCTCGTAGGGAGATTTTTTTTTCTCCTCTAACATCTCATTAGTAATTCATTTAAGTTTTCTTAAACTTCCTACACATGGGATCTGCCGTCTTTATGATGGTTAAACTTATTGAAGTTTGGATTGAGATTGAAGGAAAAAATGCCCAAAGTGTGTAATAAACACCCAGACAATTTTTTTTTTTTTTTTTTTTGAGAAAGAGTCTCATTCTGTTGCCCAGGCTAGAGTGCAGTGGCACAATCTCGGCTCTCTGCAACCTCCACCGCCTGGGTTCAGCCAATTCTCTGCCTCAGCCTCCTGTGTAGCTGGGACTGCAGGTGCCCGCCACCACAACTGGCTAATTTTCGTATTTTTAGTAGAAACGGGGTTTCACCATCTTGGCCAGGCTGGTCTTGAACTCCTGACCTCGTGATCCACCCTCCTCACCCTCCCAAAGTGCTGGGATTACAGGTGTGAACCACCACAGCCAGACAAACAATCTTTCAAATATTTTTGCACCATATAAAAATAGGTGAAATATCTAACTTTACACATTTTTTAAAAATTTTCACACTTTGATTCCAGATTAACTAAATAGATGCCTAAAACACAGTTTTAAAAACTCTTGCAAATCACCGATATGCGTCTGTCTAAGTACAACATTTACAAGTCAATAGGTATGGTTTTCATGTGACCACTAGATGTTTTTTTCATTCATTGGCCAATGTGATTATAGGAAAACCACATTCAGCTTAATTTGGGGAGAACATTGATAGAGATAACTGGCTAAACAGCAAACTTGTTAGACTCAATTTTAAAAGCAGTTTTCATACCTAAAATCACAAGATATTTTTCCCCTTCAAGATATTAAGATGTGTGCACACATACTAGATATATATATATATATATATGCACACATCAAGGTATCTACCCCCCATATATATATCAAGACTCTGATTAGAGTTTAGCTTTTTGCTGGTTTTTTTTTTTTTTTTTTTTTTTTTTTTTTTTTTTTTTGCATTTCTTTTTGCTTTGGAATGTTGCCTGGTGCATCGATTTTTCTATAATAGGTGAATTTTGAGAAAGGAGTTTTCAAAGCGTGAGAGCAGAACAATGTCTAAGGAAATCCTAGTTGCTTTCAATATTAAATGAATAATATAAACACATTTTCAACATTTTGATGTACTATTTAAAATCGTAATATCTGTTACTTTTAATCAATATTGGAGTTTATTTTAAACTAATCTCTGTCCCTGATCCATACATTACACTGTGGAACCAAACTCTGCACTGTGAATGAGTGGATAAGACATTCAAAATCCTTGATATTGAAAAGTAAAATAAAATTCATGTATTCTCTTGTTTATGAAATATTTATAGGTACCTATCATGCCAATCAAATGCTCTGGTGTACATTAGGAGTAAAATTAATTTATTTAATCTATGCAACCTTGTTTATTGTCCCCCTAAAATAAATTTATATGACTCATGTGAATTACATAATAGATTTTTTGTTCCAGTAATCCTCCACAGATGATCAAATCTGCTTAATTGTTTTTCATTTGCAGGAAAAAAATTTTTAAAGGCTATAAAATAGCAATTTAAATGCCTGTGTAGATATAACTACACATGCCAAATAATGAAATTAACAAGGTTCAGTGGTTCTACATGACACAATTGCCTTTTTCCTAACAAGGAAATAAATTTTTTCTCTAAAACTACTATGTGTGGACTTAAGTTGGAACAAAAATAAACCCAGTGCTCAAGTGCAGACACTACTTTTTAAAGACAAAAGCTCTCATTTAAGTTCCCTGAGATCCCCACCTTTCCCATGCTGTGTATTTCACAGTCAAAGATAGTGTCAGTTAGCATTTTGAGTGTGCAAAGATTCATTTCATGCATTTAATGCTTATTAAGTGCTATGAAAGATACAAAGAGGTAGCGAACACAGCTGGGTACCCTTTGAAGAAATTAAGCTGAAAAGGGTACCTTATTCCTACCTTAGAAAAGTTGAAATACTAATTAACTGAACAAAGTTATAGACTCAAATCCTAAACTAATGTTATTTCCATATTACTGTATCTAGATACTCCCCCTCAAGACTCAAGGAATCTTCTACTTAAATCGGCTAAAGCACTAAAACCATAGATGTGAAAAGTTATACGACCCCGGTAAGCCCCTGCTGTGAGTATAGAGGAGGAACCAGGCTCCCAGGTGTTCCTCATTCCACACACTACTTTACGACCATCTTCTCGACCTGGAAGGATGTGGCTGTGAGGGTAGTCGTGAAGGCTCGATGGATCACGCCAAAATAGTTTGTAGATAGGAGTATGTCAGTGTAAGACGGTTTGTCATTTGTGGATGGTGACTGTCAAGGGGGTCTGGATAAGGAGGAGGAAGAAGGCAGGTAAGAAGTTCACAATCTCATCTGAAAGTGGTCTATTTGGTGATTGCTTACACAGTCATTTTATAAATTTTTTTTTTCATGCCTAGAAACAGCATGTTATTTGTTGGTAACTTCTCAGAGGCATTAAATCAGCAGGCCTGTGCTCCTGCTGATCTGTCATGATAGATTTGGAAAGTAATTCATATTGTATATTGATATTGAAACATATTGAGCCTCCTCTTCAGTCATCTGGGTTTCATTTGTGTCTAATCTTACTTAATTAGATACCAGCGTGCTTTGCTGTTTGTTATGTGAAGAGTGAATAGGGAAAATGCTTTATATGTAGATGATGAGCAGAGCTGCTTTTGCTAACTTGAGCTTACACTGACCCCAGGATATCTCATTTATAAGTGCTGTGCTAGGACGTTTACTTTGTTTACTTTGAAAAGTTGGCTTTGACATTCATTATATGAAAATGTGATGTGATCATCAGCAAGATGGAGGAAGGTATGAAAATCAATTATGGTATCATTTAGTAAACTAATTTAAGGAGAAGATTGAGGTTTTACGGGTACTTCAAAATGGAAGCAGAAACTGTCAAATCGAGTAATATCCATTTTCTCTCTAGTGATCATGTTGTTCTGTTAAATAATGTGCAAGCATTGCTTTCTACGCCGCTTTCACGGGTTCTTTTATTTTTGAATATTGGGCTTTCCAGGATGGTATTCTTGTTCTTCTAATTAATTCAACAACTGTTTATTGTGTTCTGCCCTATTTTTACTCTCTCTCTGAGATAACACATTTCCAGTCTTGACTTTATCCCCTACAACTTTAGCTATCACTTTACATTGTCTTAATCCAGCTCAGCACTGTGTTTTCAAATCTCTACCTTTCTTTCTAGCTGTCTCCTCCTCTCCTCCTCTCCGTCAGGCACCCTGAATCCCAGACTCAAACTCATGCCCCAAACTGACTGCTTCCCAAATATCACAACATATATATATATATGTATTTATATATATTTTACATTTATATATATTTTTATTTGTGTATATAATAAAATATATATAAATATAATATATATTATTTTATTTTTATTATTTATTTATTTTTTTTTTTTTTGAGACGGAGTCTCGCTGTGTCGCCCAGGCTGGAGTGCAGTGACGCGATCTTGGCTCACTGCAAGCTCTGCCTCCTGGGTTCATGTCATTCTCCTGCCTCAGCCTCCCGAGTAGCTGGGACTACAGGCGCCCGCCACCACGCCAGGCTAGTTTTTTGTATGTTTAGTAGAGACAGGGTTTCACCGCGTTAGCCAGGATGGTCTCGATCTCCTGACCTCGTGATCCACCCGCCTCAGCCTCCCAAAGTGCTGGGATTACAGGCGTGAGCCACCGCGCCTGGCCCACAACCTATATATTTTTAAAGAATCTTATCCTATCCTAAGAATAGGTTTATAGTTTCACATTAGATACTAGATTCTTATACTAAGAATCTAAAGAATGCTATTGTTTTCTTTATCTGTGGTTTCAGTGAATGGAACTCAGAGGTTCTTAGTTGTTCAATTTGGAAAACTCTCGTGGAGCCTAACTCCCCGTGTTTTGCTCTGTCCACCTGCCTCTAATTCAGCCATGCCACACCTGTCTGCTAAATCTCTTTTCTCCTGTAGCACCTCTATTGCGTTAGTTCAGGCTCGACTCATTTCTTTACTCAACATATGCAATTTTCTTTTTTTATTTCCATAGGTTTTGGGAGAACAGGTAGTATTTGGTTACATGAGTAAGTTCTTTAATGGTGATTTGTGAGATTTTGGTGCACCCATCACCCGAGCAGTATACACTGAACCCAATTTGTAGTCTTTTAGCCCTCACCCCCCTCCCACTCTTTCCCCCCAGTCCTCAAAGTCCATTGTATCATTCTTATGACTTTGCATCCTCATAGCTTAGCTCCCACTTATGAGCGAGAACATACGATGTTTGGTTTTCCATTCCTGAGTTACTTCACTTAGAATAGTAGTCTCCAGTTCCATTCAGGTTGCTGCAAATGCCATTAATTCGTTCCTTCCTATGACTGAGTAGTATTCCATCATATATACCACAATTTCTTTATCCACTCATTGATCAGTGGACATTTGGGCTGGTTCCATACTTTTGCAATTGTGAATTGTGCTGCTATAAACACACATGTCCGGGTATCTTTTTCGTACTATGACTTCTTTTCCTCTGGGTAGATACCCAGTAGTGGGATTGCTGGATCAAATGATGGTTCTACCTTTGGTTCTTTAAGGAATCTCCACACTGTTTTCCATAGTAGTTCAGCACATGCAATTAATTCTTAATCAAGCATCAGTCCTGCAGTCTTTTCCACTCCTTCCCATTCCCATCTCAAAGCTCTATTTTGAGAATCACAGTCTCATCAGATTACTGCCTTGTTGGAAATTCTTGGAAGATTTCCCTCAGTTACACCTCTGCCCTTATGCTTGATAACTTCTGTACTCTTGTTTCTGAACAAGTCTCTCTCTAGTCCTGCAGGCAACGTGTTGTGATCTCAGAATCCATGTCTTTATATGTCCTTTTCCTCTACCTGGAAGGCCCTTTCTTGCCTCCTTTGTTTAGCTAATTCCTACACCTCTTTCATAACTCAAGATAAACATCATCTTCTCTGGGATATTTCCCAAGACACTCTATCTATATAATAGCAGTGTTACTGTGCTGCCCTGCAGTATTCCAAGAACACTGTGTGCATGCCGCCTATAATTTACCACATCTGTTTATATGACAACTGCGTTGGTTTCTTTATATGGATAGTGACTACCTTGAGCGCAGGAACTGTGTATTTACCACTCTCCCAGTAATGGGCATACTCAGTTCAAGTCAATATTTATTGAGTGCCTACTATGTACTAGACACTAAGTGCTTTCAATACATCAGTGAACAAAACAGACAAAAATTTCTGTATGCATGAGTTTATATGCTAGCATGTTGCTTGGTGTTGAAAGACAGAGAGGGAGAAGGAGAGAAAGAGAAGAAGAAAAGAAAATAGGAGGGAGGATTGAGATGAAAATGTGGAATTGTAATGCTTTGAAAGGCAACAATCATTGGTATTCTGGTTGGGAAATCTGCAAATTATCAGCTTATAGAAATGGAAGTGGACCTCCTTGAGATCGCTTCCCGAGGTTTTTGTATTCCTTCTCATGCTACTAATTGCTTCATGCCTTCCTTATAGGACTCAGCTCCCAGTGGATTTCAGTATTGTTCCCAGTTCCTTTCTATTAATAAATGTTTAGTAAAATGTAGCAGTAAAGAGAATCATATGAAGTTATGTAACTTTTCAGAAATTAAAAAAACTACTTGGTAATGCTTAATGCTTTTAAGAGTGCAATAGAAAGTTTTCCCATAGCAGGGCGTGGTGGCTCATGCCTGTAATCCCAGCACTTCGGGAGGCTGAGGCGGGTGGATCACAAGGTCATGAGTTTGAGACCAGCCTGGCCAATATGGTGAAACCCTGTCTCTACTAAAAACACACAAATTAGCCGGGCATGGTGGTGGGCGCCTGTAGTCCCCACTACTTGGGAGGCTGAGGCAGGAGAATGGCGTGAAGCCGGGAGGCAGAGGTTGCAGTGAACTGAGATTACACCACTGCCTGGTGACACAGCGAGACTCTCTCTCATGAAAGAAAAAAAAAAAAAAAAAAAGAAAACATGTTCTCTCACTACTGCTGGGGGATTTATACTTGATGAAATCTCAAGGAAACACTGAATAAGAAATAAATGCCTGGGCTTGCCCTTTTGCCTTCAAATCAATATCTGATGTAGGCTAGACATTTGGAAGTTTTATGTTTCTTTTTGGTGAGTGTCCATACTTAAAAAAAAATGTGCTCAGTGTTTTCTGTGCTTTACTGAAAGAGTATCCTAGTGGCAACAAATTCCACCTTGTTAATACATATTATTTATAAGAATTTGAACCTTTGATTTTCCTGAAAATAATTTTATACCATTCTTTTTTCTTTTTCACAGTTCCTTAGTGTGATATTTTGCACTATTGGGCAACATATTTATCTATAAGGCATTGTTAGGAGGATCACATTTCTCTTTAGAGACACATTTCTCTGCTCTGGGCCACAGGCTGCTCCGCTGATGGATTGGCAAACTCAGGGCTTGAGGTGGCCCGGAAAATGTTTCTTTTGGGACTGTGCTCACCATTAAAGTGGGGAGGTGGAAAGCTGACAAAGTGGATATATAGGGTATTTTTTGAAAGTAGTTTTGGAAGACAATGTGAATAATGATCATGTGAGACAAGTATCTTTAAAGTGAATCTGGATGTGTGTATGTGTGTGTGCATGTGCATGGTCATGGGTGCCTAAGAGGGGGAGAGAAAGCTTAAATAGTTGTGTGGTTTAGCACTATAGAAGGCAGTAAGGCTGGTTATAGAGGCTTTCCCTGAAGTCTTCCAGCAGATTGTAAACATATTAATTAAGAAGGTACCACTTTGAACTGGTCAAGTCACTTCTGAGCTGCTGTGTCTGAGGGATGCAAGCGACTTGGAATTTGGAGGTCCTGGGATCCCGTTGGTCCTGAGTGTGGCAGAGCAGAGGCTGCAGGGCCGATGCTGCACTCCTCACAGTGGACAGAGCTCTATGTCCTGCTGCTCTCACTGGACCATTAGGAGATGAGTGGTCTGGCTGCCCCTACCCCCAAGGGATTTTCATGTGGGCAGCATGGTACTGTGTGCGGTCTGGAGATAACACAGTTTTATGTGTCCCCTTGAATCACCTACTCTGTTGGCTCATCTGTCTCACCAATCAGTCAGGAAGAGCCAAGGGATAGTCACCCGTCCTTATTTTGATTGAAAGAGGAAAAGCTTTATGAATTTTTCTCACGTTCATTAATCATGCTCAGATACTTTTTCGGTGTGGTGCTTCTTGTAATTTCCTTCCCTCAAATGCATTAGATTCCAAAACCTCTAAGTAATTGACAGCTACTTTTCTAGGGCAAAGGTATTCATTTTAGTAGCCATGTCCGGTTTTATCTTTCTACTTGTTCTCTTCCCCAGCACCCTTCCCTAGAATCCTGATTTAAGGGATGCTGTTACTCCGTCTTCCTGGGGACTGGTGCTTTTGCCTGTCTATTTTCTGTTTTACCTTATCTTTAAGGACACCTCCAGTGAGGTGATCTCTTGTGGGGTTGCTAACTCCAGGCCAGCACATGAATGGCTCACCAGACCACACTGTATCTCACCACATCTCACACAGGAACTCTTAAAAATAGTGGCTCTACATTGTGTATAATCTAGTGGGTAATGAACATTTTTAAACTTTTTTCCCACTAAACTATTTCTTTTGTTTTTGTTTGTTCCTTTTAAGACAGGGAGGGTCACACTCCCCAGGGTGAGCGCAGTGGCAGGATGATCACAGCTCACTGCAGCCTCCACCTGCTGGGCTCAAGCAGTCCTCCTGCCTCAGCCTCCCAAGTAGCTAGGATTACAGGCACATGCCATTACATCTTGTTTTTACATTTTTTGTAAAGACAGGTCTTGCTGTATTGCCCAGGTTGGTCTCAAACTCCTGTCTCAGCCTCCCAAAGTGTTGGGATTATAGTCATGAGCCACCGCACCCGGCCCCACTTAACTATTTCTTGATGCCATTGTTGTGTCTTCCAGAGCTCTGAAATTCTGCCACTCTCTGTTCTCTGGGACACAATCTGCTCCCCTGGTGTGATGGGTAAACTCAGAATTGTGGTGGTGGTGGTGGTGACATGGAAAGTCTTTCTTTTTTTCCTTTTTCTTTCCTTCCTTCCTTCCTTCCTTCCTTCCTTCCTTCCTTCCTTCCTTCCTT
>NC_045434.1:9104921-9123005 GCF_002776525.5 Piliocolobus tephrosceles | reverse complement strand
CTTCCTTCCTTCCTTCCTTCCTTCCTTCCTTCCTTCCTTCCTTCCTTTCTTCCTTCCTTCCTTTCTCTTTCTTTCTTCCTTTCTTCCTTCCTCCCTCCCTCCCTCCCTCCCTCTCTCTCTCTCTCTCTTTCTTTCTTTCTTTTTCTTTCTTTCTTTCTTCTTTCTTTTCTTTCAACAGAGTCTTGCTCTGTCACCCAGGCTGGAGTGCAATGGCGCAATCTCAGCTCACTGCAACCTCTGCCTCCCGAGTTCAAGCAGTTCTCCTACCTCAGCCTCCTGAGTAGCTGGTATGACAGCTGTGCGTCACCACACCCTCTTATTGGGCCTGTGAACACCACTGAAGTGGAGGCAGAGGAAGGTTGGCAAAATAGAGATGAGAGGCCAAAAGGTTCACCAAAACAACTCAGGGCATCTGAGTCCGAAATCGGAAGCTGGAGACCACTGATAGGATTTCCTAGGTGGTACTAAAAGGGCAAACTGTCTAAACTGGATTTAAGACAAAAATGAGAAACACTTTTGAATGATTCTTGCAGATTTCTAAGGCCCTATTATGTCCCTAACACTTTGGTCAGTGTGTGAGTATGATATTCGCTAGGGTAATGGTTATAGGGAATGGAGGGATCGCATGGTGAAGGTCGCAAGGAAGCAACAGATTGAACCACAGACTCTAAAGCTCAGTAATGACTTCTTCACTGTTATTTCTCTTTCAGCCATAACCATATGACATTTTAAAGTATAATGAGACATGCTAATGTTCTCACCTAAATTATCTTACATTTTATTATATTTTAAGTATATTTACATTTATTTCCACCATATAATTTTTTTCTTAATAGTTAAGAAAGATTTACTCTATAAAACTGCAGCTGTAGTACTGGGATGTAAAACTTACATCTTATCTAGAAATAGCGATTTTTTTTCCATAAATACACACACACACACACACACACACACACACACACACACACACCACGCACCACACTCAAGTAAAGCTAGCCCAGTGTTTGATTTGAAGCTCATATCCAGCTGAAAGTGGAGTTACACTTTATAAACTAATAAAGAGTAAGATTCTGCTCTGACTTGGTAAGACGTTAAATAGGATGTGGGCATATGCCCACTGACGTCTCTCTGCTTTACCTTGATCTGCTGACCCTGGTGGAGTTCATTTCTCCATTTTACTTTGATACACCACAGTTTATCATATAATCTCCTTCTTGTAGACTATCCTCATGATATGGAGCATAGTGAATACTGTGGTCACTGTGAGTTTGGCAGGGCTGTTGTGTGATTATTTTTGAGATTTGGGAGGCTTTCATGGACTACAAAAGCTTTCAGAGATCTGTCTGTTAGGGGAGGTGATGCTTACCTTTATGAAGGTGTGAATCCCGTGTAAAGAACATTGAGGCTTTCTGATTAAGTCTGCATCTTAAAAAAAGGTAACTATTTTTTTAATTTTTCAGTAGTGATGTGCTTCTGAAGCCTACTTTGTAATTCTCAAATGTCACAGGCAGAAAGTTGCCCAAATGTGCACCAGTCATTAAAAAATAGAAAACCAAATCAAGGTACCTCAGGGCCTCTGGAAATAAATAATGTGTAATGCGGAATCAAGTCACAGTCCAAACTGCTTTTCTTCATGAACACAATGATCCCCCTCCTGAGCAGTTGTGTAAGTTGGGCCAAGCTTCATATCTAATTTCTTAAATAGTTGCAGCAGTATCTTCTCTTGGCATACTTAGTGTGAATATCTACAGGCTCAGATCGGTTAGTGGCAGAAATTGAAAAGGCACACTGTACTTTGGGTTGGCCAGAGATTCCTCTGAAGGACTTTAAATATTGGTCAGTAAAAATACTTTGAAACGTGGTCCTTAGGTTTGTATTCAGTTAGAACCCCTGGAATATCCCAGGTGGTCATGTCAAGATAGTAACCATCTCCTGACACCTAACTCTGAATCTCTCTGCTGACAATTACAGTAACAACACGAGCATATCAGAGCTTTTATATTCAGTCACTCATGGGAAAATGTAAATGCAAGTGGGGGAAAATAAGTCATATTGCAATTTGTGATACTTCCTGTGGACAGTAACAACGAGGGGCTGGAGTCAGGGCTTCGGACTGCTAGTGGACTAGATAAGAACAATGAGAGGAGGATTAAAATAGGGTCAAAGAAGGGTGAGAAAAGGTTTATTGGATAAATCCTGATAAATTATTAGTTTTTCTTGGTATAATGGAGAATGCAATCAACCAATATACTCCTAAAAACTGATCTTTAATATCAAGTTTCCAATTATTAAAGCTCCATTAAGTTTAGGCCTTGTCGGTTGCTTATGATCTATTATGGTCATTGCATAACACTATGCCTGGGGTCTTTGTACTTGAGTGGTGAAGACTGGCCGTGTCTGGAACACAGAGTAAGGGGACTGTCGGTACAGAGGGAGTAAGGTACGGAGCAATAGGTGATCATCATGCCTTTTATTAGGGCTTGGCACCATGTTACTAGATTTTAGGAAATAATTGGTGTGCAGAGAAGATGGTTGATATCAGGGAGTATAAAATCCTCCCTATATTGCTGTGCGCGGTGGCTCACACCTGCAATCCCAGCACTTTGGGAGGCTGAGGCGGGGGGATCACGAGGTGAGGAGTTCGAGACTAGCCTGACCAACATGGTGAAACCCTGTCTCTACTAAAAATACAAAAATTAGTCGGGTGTGGTGGCGTGCACCTATAATCCCAGCTACTCAGGATGCTGAGACAGGAGAATCACTTGAACCTGGTAGGTGGAGGTTGCAGTGAGCTGAAATTGTGCCATTACACTCTATCTAGCCTGGGTGACAGAGTGAGACTCTGTCTCAAAAAAAAAAAAAATAAATAAAAGCATCTCTATAGGGACATTAATTTAGGGGCATAAGCCTGATAAATTTACATATAAGCCAAAATGTAGAAGGTGGTTCTTTTTTTTTTCTTTTTTTCTTTTTTTTTTTTTGAGATAGGATCTTACTCTGTCACCCAGGCTGGAGTGCAGTGGCGCGATCTCGGCTCACTGCAAGCTCTGCCTCCCGGGTTCACGCCATTCTCCTGCCTCTGCCTCCCAAGTAGCTGGGACTACAAGCACCCACCACCACTCCCGGCTAATTTTTTTGTATTTTTTAGTAGTTACGGGGTTTCACCATGTTAAGCAGGATGGTCTCGATCTCCTGACCTCGTGATCTGCCCGCCTCAGCCTCCCAAAGTGCTGGGATTACAGGCATGAGCCACCATGCCAGGCCAGAAGGTGGTTCTTGAAAATAAGTCACACACACACAAAATGTGAGGAAAAAAAAGACAAGAGGCCAGGTGCAATGGCTCATGCCTATAATCCCAGCCCTTTGGGTGGCTGAGGCTGATGGAGCACCTGAGCCCAGGAGTTTGATACCAGCTTGGGCAACTTAGTAAGAACCTGCTGCTAATATATATATATATTATGTTATATATATTATATATATATAAAATATATATTATATATATACATGATATATATAATATATATAATTATGTTATATAATATATTTATAAATATAAGTGTTGTTTATATTAAATATATATGATAATATGTGTGTGTGTATATATAATTTTTTTAATTAAAATAAGACAAGAGAGCAGAAAATGCAAGTAGGAAACTAGGCTGCTGGTCTTGGACAATATGCATGTATCTCATATAGGAGAAATGCTAGAATTAAGGGCAGGGCTAACTCTACATTCAGATGTTAAGTTGTTCCAATTTGGAAGTCAGACGACTCTAAAGCATATTTATCATTAAAGTGATGTTTTCTTTGGTCTCTCTTAGTCAAAGTATTACTCAACATTTATTGAATGAATTATTTTTGTCAGAGAATGGGTCTGAGTGCTCTGTTGTTCTTCAGCCAATGAACAAATGTATCCCTTGTAATAGAGCTAAAATAGTACAACACCAGAATTGAGCCTCATTAAATAAATTCTTAATGTTTGTCTGGAAACCTGCAATATTAGCCCAAATGTCTCGATGGTTAAACTCCATAAACAGCTTGGTCCTGCTAGAATGACTGAATTGACATTTACACTTTGTTTGTAAGGCAAACATTACTCTGTGTGGTGTATCATTGTGACAGTCTTTTGATTAGTTAGTGCTCTTAGTGTTGACAGTTAAATTCATAAACCAGCAGACTGAGGGCAGAAATGGAAAAGTAAGCTAAAAATGGAGTCTCCTCATAGTGATTATTAAGTTATGGAAGGACTGTAAAATTCTGGGACTATTGACTGTGATTTAAAGTATGTATCATTATTTGCTGATGAATAGATCTGAAGTGGAAAAAATGGGAAGGCACACTTATAATTGGAAAAGTTATTGGAAATACTGGTTTCTGGGTAAGTTAAACAAAAGTAAGACAAAAGAAAAAGGCAAACAATAACACAGTCATTACTTAAACTGGAGCTCATTTGCATGCTTATCTGTGCCATTCTAAGTAAGGTCTTAGACGATTGTACCTGTCATCAGTATCTGCTAAGATATTTTAATATCTTTCGTCCCTATAAAAGGTCAGAGGGCGAGTTGACATTTTCATTGCTTCATTTCTCATACAGAAATTCTAGTATTTCTCTACATTGGAGAAGAATTGCATCTGCAAATTGAGGGTGTAGGAATTAACAGGTCTGTAGTTCACATATCTGTCTGCAAACCAAGAGACTGACTTTGTTCATATGTAGGAGAGGGCTGGACTTTTTTTTTTTTTTTTTCTTTTAGAGTTTAAGAATTTTCAGGGTGAGAGATGTGGACTGTCTCTGGAAGCCAGTGTGTGAGGCCAGAACCAGTGATATTTCTTTATCCTGCCCATGGGAACTTCAAGCATAAGTGGGGAAGTTGGATCAGACTCTTTGAGGTTGTTCTGAGAGTGCATATTTTCACTATTTTGTTCTGATTGGAGAAGAGAAAAATATAAGCAGGGAATTCTTAAAAGTTGATTAATCTTATGACGCAGGTCTTATTTTGAGTTACCAAGGGGCCCGTAAGTGGCAGACACTCAAGCATTTTCTCACAGTCAACAGATACAGGAGGAGAAAGAAAATGCTCATTTCACACTAGGAGCTCAAGTAGCATTTTTTTTCTGGTGGATTCTCAGGGCTGAGTGAATTTCTCTGTCTGGCAGTGGATACATTAGTTGTTCCTGTGCACAAGCCCTTGGGTTGTGGGGTAGAAGGAACAATGACTGTAGTTTAATCAAGTCTGACATTTTAATAAATGTACTGACAAATAAGGATAAAATACCAATTTTAATTTAATAGAGCCACCTATCCTTAACGTTTTTATTTGGCTGTGCCAAGTATTCATTACTGCTTGATGGTTTTATGTATTTAATTTATAGTGAGATAAGAAAGCTTATTTTATTTCATTTAACAGTGAATTACAAAAGTCTGAGGTAATTGTTCTCACATAAAAATATTTGAAGTGAATTTACAATATTTGTCTTCGCTCATGTGTAATTACAGTTTTTGGTGTTCACAGATGATAAAAGTCATTTATGGGCAGTTGTGTGTTTGAGGAATAATCTGATGATTGTATAATTTGTCTTTCGTCATAGAGTCTCCTGATATGGTATTAAAATGAGTATTTCCTATTCAAGTTTCCTGCAGTTTGTGAAGGGAAGCTTCTCTTTGTAGTGTCACAAATGCAAAATTGATACCAACTTCTCTAAATAAATAATTATGAGAACATCAAATCTAGGAAAAAAAAAAAAAAAAAACCCTGCCAGTAACCTCCATTTATGTAAGCACAAATGAAGTGGAAACTTCAAAGATCACAGCCAAGTGTCCGTGAAGAAAAACTGCTGCTAGGGTAAGATTTTCCCCGTTGTTTAAGGTGTCTGTGACATGGAAAACTGGAAATAATAAATCCAGACTATTCTGTCGGAAAGTGCTCACTTTAATGAAGAATCTGAAGAAACGCTTAGGAAATGAAAATCTTAAGAGAAACACTTCTCTTCATTTTAGCATTAGTCAGTATAATATTTTAACTCCTCGAAGGCCAGATATATCCAAAATTAGTTGAGGGAAACTTCACTCATCACAGAAAATGGGAGAAAGAGTAGAAGAGAAATAAAATCCACACTGGAGTCTTCCTTCATCCAATTATTTTACTTGGACTCTTTCGTGTGAAATACGTGTTTCAGATTTTATAGTTTTCAAAGTCCATCTACATTTATTGTCTTACTTAATGCTTATCAAAAAAGTGTCGTATGAGATGTGTGCTCTCAGTAATCGCAGTCACAGTTTTCGGGTACTGGGAGTCAGGCACCAGGCTCAGCGTATTATGTGCCATCTCTGGGCCTTTCAAGAACCCCTCAGCTTCGTCGTAAGGACCCTGCCTTAGTCAAGAGGAAAATGCCTGAGGCTGGCTGTGGGTCTTTCTTCAGGAGTCACGGAATTAGTATGCACCAGACAAACTATGAAAGCCCATCCTATTCTATTTTAACTGTCACCGTATATTTTAAATTGCTTCCTCTTTTACAATAAGATCTAAAAGTGTTAAAGAACACACATTTTCTACTGAGTTACCACAGGTCACACAAAGATAAACAAGACATTTTACAATATAATAGAAGAAGCAGACATTTCATACACAACTGTAATAAAAAGAATGTTTTGAATGATGAAGTATACTAGGAGGAGTATACAATACTAGGGATTTATTAAAGAGGAAGCAATTAATTTGTGCTGGAGGGAATAAGAAAGGTCATTTGAGGCCCTGCCGGGTGAGCTGGGACCTGAAGGGTGAATAGGACTTTGTCAAGGAGAGAAGTCAAGTATGATGAATTCAAAGGAAGATATAAGACTGGAAGGGAACCTGGGGAGGGGAATGTGGAAATCCACTAGATGACACAATTAGAATTATATTCTGTCGGTGCAAAAGTAATTGAAAGTAATGGCAAACACCGTGATTACTTTTGCACCAACCTAATAACTAACAAACAAATATAAACTAAAAGAGATGAAGAAAAAACAAATTAAAAGGACCAGAGAATATTGTGTGTTTCTTAGTGGCCCAGAAGAATGGGATGAACTAAGAGGTGGGAGTAGAAGAGGAAGAATATCTCCCTAAAGTAGAGAGGTTGGGTTTGATGGTTGTTTATTTGTAGAGGCGGAGATGGTAAAAGAAAGAACAAAGATGCCACCGAGGTCTCTGGCAGTAAAGACAGGAAGAGAGAAGGATCAGCAGATTGACAGGGTAATAGACGATAGTTTCCTTGTGTGCAGTGGGCCACTGGATTTGGCAACAATAAGATCGTTGACGTTGAAGGAATTATCTTAATGAATGATAATCCAATTGTAATGCTGAAGAATATGTGAAAACTGAGGAAGCTGAACCATGCACATGTGAAATACTTTTTTGTCTTCCAAATTGTATCTAACTTGGCAGAGGAGAAAGAATGAATCCATGGGCAACGCTAGCTGGTCTAATAATGATGTTGATGAGAATGGCTAAGAGTGATTGAGCTCGTACCAGGAGCCAGGTGTTACCTGAGTATTTTCCCATTTACCTTCTTAGCACCCTCATGATTTTCTTTCTAATGAGGAAGGGAAAATATATGTGGAACTTAACAGAGAGTGATCAGCCATGTGGCAGAGAAGTTTCAGGACTCAGGTATCTGGGCCTGGGTGAGAAAATGGACTCACAACAGGAGCTGGAGTGGAAACAGTATGATATTAATGTTTCATAGCAGTTTGTACATGCCTCTGTTGCAGGTGGACTGTAGCCACTGTCTAAGATGTGGTGTGGAGGTAGAAGTTTGACAATTACCTTCCAATGCTCCTTCATTAGAAAAGGAGACTTTATAAGGTGGATTTCTCTTTCTAGGATTGTTGTAGAAATGTGGTTAATGATAGAAAATGTAATGCACCAAGAAGCTAATGTTTTTAAAAGTGGTTACAGCCCTGTTTCAAGAATAATGCTTAGTAAGAAGTCAAATAATATTAGCTCTTATTATTACTATCATCATCCATCCATCGAGCCAGTAAATATGAATGCTATCTACTTGGCAGGGGTGAATCCAGAGATACAAGATGTAGAATTTGCTGCGAAGAGTAGTATAATGGGAAATGGAGGCAAAGTTGACAACTACAGAAGATACTGACCCATTTCAGAAGAGATTGAATGAATTATAACATCTCGAATGGTGTGCACTTTTTTTTGTTTGTTTGTTTGTTTTTTGAGATGGAGTCTCGCTCTGTTACCCAGGCTGGAGTGCAGTGGCACGATCTCAGCTCACTGCAGCCTCTGCCTCCCGGGTTCAAGCAATTCTCCTGCCTTAGTCTCTGAGTAGCTGAGACTACAGGTGCGCACCCCCACACCCGGCTAATTTTTGTGTTTTTAGTAGAGATGGGGTTTCATCATGTTGGCCAAGATGGTTTTGATCTCCTGACCTTGTGATCTGCCTGCCTTGGTCTCCCAAAGTGTTGCGATCACAGGTGTTAGCCACCATGCCTGGTCAGTGTGCACTTTCTAAACCTTCAAGACAGAAGAAATAACAAAGACAAATAGAGTTGAATGCATTAGTATTTACAATTCTCAAACTGAATAAGAAATCAAATTAGAAGCCAAACAAGCTGTAAGTATGATTTGTAGCAAACTATAGGAAACATATACTAAAGTTTTTAGTATATAATGGTATCATTTAATCTGCTAAGAAATCAGTAAGCACCTCACAGATTAGTGATCAATGTATGTGATCATTTACTAAATAGTAATGAAAATGTCTAAAGGAAAACAAAAATATTACAACTTAGAAATGCAAATTAAATCCATCATGAACTACCTTTTCACTTGGCAAATAAAACAGAGATTTTTGATATTTTCAGTGACTGTCAATTTCCAGTGAAATGGGTTAGCTCATGCATGATCAACAAGAATATAAATGGTGCAATCCGTTGAAAAACCAACTTGGCAATGTGAAAGTCTACATTTGAGGGCCTGTACTACTGAAATAATATTAAATATGATGAAGGCAATGTACATTTTTATTTGAAGTGGTGGAAAGTTGGTGCGATCAAAATACCCATTTAGAAGTGGGGAGTGGTTAGATAAACAGTGGTTCTAAGGGAACATTTAGAAGGACGTTAGTAATGTTTATTTAGCAGCATGGAAATTACTCACAAAATATCATTAAAGAAATAAAGCAGGATCCAAAAACTGTGTATTTAAAATGTTAAAATAATGATATTCAGAATAAAATAATTTTATTGTTGTTAATGATTATCTTTGAGTAACAGGCCTCTAAGCAATTTTTGTTTCTTTGGGTTTTTCAGTACTTTGCAAATATTATTTAATTGGAATCTAACTCATGAGCATGAGTTACGTGCAATCAATTTCATCACCAACTCAAATTTGATTAGCATTTTCAAATATTCACTAAGGTATTTCATCTTGATTTTTTCACAAGATAGGGCTAGAAATATATTTTTCTTTTAGAGATAACAAAACGGGGAACATGACAGCTCAATATTGAAAATATTATTTTAGAAAAACTACTTAGGAAACTTCATAAGAAAAAAACACAGGAAGAGAGGATTAAGTAAAGTCACCTTTACAAATTAGTTTCTATATATATTTTATAACAATATCTCAAGAATTTGGGGAGAGAGAGAGAATGGCAGGAGGCAAAGCTCTGGAAGAAAATAAATTGCATGTTTTCTTTTCTTCAAAAGCGCCTGGGTACCAAGAAAACAAACAAAAGCTACCTAGAAATCTTGTTAGCAGACCGAAAGCTTTTGGTTCAGGTAGGTAAGGAGAGCCATACAATTAGAATACATTTATTGTTCGTGACCAGCCTTACTAACCTGGAGAAACCCCATCTCTACCAAAAATACAAAAAAATTAGCCGGCCGTGGTGGCGGGGGCCTATAATCCCAGCTACTCTGGAGGCCGAGGCAGGAGAATCGCTTGAACCCGGGAGGCAGAGGTTGCAGTGAGCCAAGATTGCGCCATGGCACTCCAGCCTGGGCGAAAAGAGCTAAACTCCATCTAAAAAAGCAAAACAAAACAAAACAAAAAAACACTTATTGAGAAGGCATCATTGAAGTTGACATTATGAATCAGGATGTTTTTCTCAGCATCCACATAACAGGAAAAGGCCTAGCACATAGTGATAACATAGTAACAATGGCAACATTAATAGTAAGCAACATAATAAATGCTCAATAAATGTTTCTTTTCTAAATCTGCCTCCATCAGGTTATCTACTGTTGGTTCTGTAAGGGAGACACAATGTAAAATTCACTTTCTAGATCGGAGGAGTTTTAGTCACTGATTAGTCAAATTATTAACTTTAAAATGGTTATATATAAAGTAGCATGTGCATATTAAATTATTAGCATATTAGATTGGAGTCTAGAATAGATTCCATTCAATATTTAATGAATTATTATATGAAGTTATTGAGGAGTGACATGTAATATTGATTATGAGGTTTGGGGAAAGATAATTAATATATTAAAACATGAACACTCTATCAAGTTTGTAATAGGTCTGAGCTCTATTTTATCTCAGATAAGAAAAGGTTCCGTAAGTTGTCTGAAACCTGAAATAGTTTCTTAGAAATATTTAAAATGATATAATAACTGATTTCTCTCCTCATGATTAAAATATTGCTGTAAGCTATTGTTACAAGGCAATTTAAAAGGGATAGAACTATTGATAATAATCATGACTATAAAGCATCCAACAGTTTTTTTTGTTTGTTTTTTGTTTAGTTTTGTTTTCAATCTTAAAATCAGGTGCAGCATGAAAACAGAGACTAGACAATGAGCTAGATACAGAAACTTTAGACCAAAACTCTTCATACATCAACATTAGGAATTGAGGACTTTTCTAGTTTTAACACACCGTGGTCTGACAATCTTTAGTATCAAAAAGTATGAAGTGGAATATCAGATTTTTTCAGCCACAGAATGAATACTTAGCCTTCTATTTGATTTTAACACAACGGCTCTGTTTATTATAACCGTTTGTTACCATAAAAGTATAAACTGAAAGGTAGCAATGATGGGTGAGTGTAATATATTACATTAAATAAACTTGTCCTGTGAGCAGAACATGGAAAACTCTGTTTACATTACAGTAAGCTGTTTTCTGCTGCATTTACAATTCTGCTGTGCAAATAAATTAAGGGGGCTTAGACAGCTCAATTTACTTCTTCTGGTGAAATCCCGAAGACATTATTACTATAATTTTAGCATATTTAACTCTATATAGGTATTTAGTAATGCAATAATCAAACAAGTCTTTTGAAAGGAAAGTGTATTTTAGCTGATCATTTCCATAAAGAACAAAAGAAAATTACTACATAAAGACCAGAACAATACAATCCAACACACATTAAACTTGCAAGGGAGGTAACTATGAAGGTCATTATATGAGCTTGCAGGAGACTTTAAAAATGGAAGGGTGGGTACTATTTAGAAAATGATTTGTTATACTCTACTCCACTAGGTGATCTAGATAGCAACTTTAATTTGGACCAAAAGTAAAAGCGGTAGGGGGTGAAATTTGCAGATGGTTCCAAATTCTCTTTTGTATTAAGTAGAATAGATGCTACTAAGATATAAGTTAGTTAATTATAGTATTTACTGTACTTAAAGCTGAGACCTAATTTTCTCAGCTTTCTATTTAGGATGAATTGTCACATTCTGTTGTGTGTGAGTGTGTGTGTGTGTGTATGCATATTGTGGGTGTGTATAAAATTGCATCATAGAGGCAGTATATCAAAGGGAAGTGGAAAGAGACATAGGTTTGGATGAAGACCTAAATTCAAGTCCCTGCGTGTTAGGAAGGTGATCACTTAAGCAACGTGAGCTACTAGGGGTTGAGTTCCAGCTTTCAAATTGTGTTGTCTTAATTTAGAATTACATGGGTGCACTGGACCAATTAACAATATAGGAAATAGATACCAATGTCTTAAGCATCTCATGGCTGTTTTTGCACATTGTTGCCTTTGTCAAGAACACGTTTTGCACGTTGTTGCCTTTGTCAATTGCGTGTTTTGCCCTTCCTCCTCCCTATGAGTGTCTTGTTATCCTTCTATGCTCATTTCAAATATTCCTCCTGAAGTTTTTCTCCAAAGAATTTTTAGTTGTATCTTGTTTAAAAAAGATAATTGATTTTGAATGAAACTTAAGTACCTTGTGGAAAATTACACAAATAAAAAGGTCAAAATAAATACCACTCATAACTCCTTGAATTAGGGATAAATATCATTAGCATTTTGCTATTTCTTTTCTTTCCAGTTTTATTTTCTGCAAATTCATATTTCCCCTCCAAAGAACAAACAATAATAACAAAAAAAGCCTTAGGAATTGATTTGTATACTTTTATATTCTCTTTTAACATTAAATCACATCCATTTTTTCGTATCTTTATTCTTATAAAGCATGATTTTCAGATCTTCATAGTAGTTCATCCCAGATGTATAGGATAATTAATAGCTGCTTTTTTTTTTGGCCATTGGGGTTGCTTAAAATATTATAAGCAAAGCATGAAAATATTCTTATAAATTATTCTTGTCCAGGTCTAATACTATTTCTGCAGGACCAATTCCTAGAAGAATTCCTGGGTACCTACATTTTTTATCCTTTTGAAACATATTGCCAAATGGGCCCCTAGAGAAATTGCATCATTTTTTGCACTTCTGCCAGCTCTAGGCAGTAATGGCCATTTTCACTGTGGCTTTTCCTGCAAGGGCAGGACGCATCACCCTGTATTTTAACAATGTATTTACTTGTCTTTCTCTGGCCACTGGACTACAAACACCTATGAGGCAAGAGCTGTATCCTACTCATTTTTAATGCTAGGGTCTAGCATGGAGACTACAATGAAAAATAAGTGCTAAGTTAACATTTGTAGAATGAATTATAGTTTTCTAGTTTGTTTCTGTTCTGTTTATCTTATTTTTCTGTATGTTGCTTCTTGCCAATGATATTAAACAATATGAAATACTGCCATTTCTGACATCTCATTAAATAATCCTGTGATTGCAGTATTTTAATTTTAGGACTAGATTTGATCTGGTCTGGGATAGATGATTTCCTTTACTACAATGTTAGCAGTATAGAAACTAAATATGTTTTTTTTTTTTTATACTTTAAGTTCGAGGGTACATGTGCATAATGTGCAGGTTTGTTACATATGTATACTTGTGCCATGTTGGTGTGCTGCACCCATCAACTTGTCAGCACCCATTAACTCGTCATTTACATCAGGTATAACTCCCAATGCAATCCCTCCCCCATCTACCTTCCCCCCTCCCCATGATAGGCCCCAGTGTGTGATGTTCCCCTTCCCGAGTCCAAGTGATCTCATTGTTCAGTTCCCACCTATGAGTGAGAACATGTAGTGTTTGGTTTTCTGTTCTTGCGATAATTTGCTGAGAATGATGGTTTCCAGCTGCATTCATGTCCCTACAAAGGACACAAACTCATCCTTTTTTATGGCTGCATAGTATTCCATGGTGCATATGCGCCACATTTTCTTAATCCAGTTTGTCATACCATGCTCATGGATAGGAAGAATCAATATCGTGAAAATGGCCATACTGCCCAAGGTCATTTATAGATTCAATGCCATCCCCATCAAGCTACCAATGAGTTTCTTCACAGAATTGGAAAAAACTGCTTTAAAGTTCATATGGAACCAAAAAAGAGCCCGTATTTCCAAGACAACCCTAAGTCGAAAGAACAAAGCTGGAGGCATCACGATACCTGACTTCAAACTATAAATATGGTTTTAAAAGTAGGTTTATATTTACTCTACTTTTTTTTTTTTTTTCTTTTGAGACGGAGTCTCGCTCTGTCGCCCAGGCTGGAGTGCAGTGGTGCGATCTCGGCTCACTGCAAGCTCCACCTCCTGGATTCACGCCATTCTCCTGCCTCAGCCTCCCTAGTAGCTGGGACTACAGGGGCCCGCTGCCACGCCCAGCTAATATTTTGTATTTTTAGTAGAGATGGGGTTTCACCCCATCTCGATCTCCTGACCTTGTGATCCACCTGCCTCAGCCTACTCTACTTTCAATGATAAGTCATTTAGAAGTTTTTAGAAATAAAAATGACTTTAGATATAAAAACATCTTTATTTTAAAAAAAGAAGAAAATGGGGCAGACTCTCCTGGCAATGCATGCAGGTTCCATGCTGATTAATGTACATGTTTCAGGTAACTCAGGCTTGCAAATGCTCACATTGGTTATATATTCAGTTTGTATTATTTGAAACTGTAAGATATTAATAAGTTTTGGTTGGCTAGGTATCTCTCCTTAAATTTTTGAATCATTCTGCTCAACCACTATTGAGATATTACTTATAAAATAGAACATTTGTAGGTCTGATCCTAAAAAATTACATTATAGTGATGAACTAATACATATAATTGGTGTTCAAGGAGCAGTATCAGTTTTAAATTTGAGCATCAGCTGTTATAGGCCCAATAAATGCATAGTGAAGGCCAGGCATGGTGGCTCACACCTGTAATGCCAGCACTTTGGGAGTCCATGACAGAAGAATCACTTGAACCCAAGAGTTTAAGGCTGACACGAGCTATGATCATGCACTCCAGCCTGGGCAACACAGTGAGAACCTCATCCCTACAAAAAAAAAAGTTAAAAACTTAGCCAGGTATGGTGGCATGTATCTATAGTCCTAGCAACTCAGGAGGCTGAGATAGGAGGATTGCTTGAGTCCAGGGGTTGGAGGCTGCAGTGGCCTATGATCATGCCACTGGATGCCAGGCTGTCCCTAAAAAAAAAAAAAAAGAGAGAAATAAATAATAATAGTAATAAACGCTTAGTGAACCAACCACACTATAGTAGTCTGAATTTGAAGTAAATTAAAACAGCTTATCTTTTATAATTCTGTGGAATTAAATTTTTAAATTTTATCAGATAATACCAAGAGTTATTGCCAAGAATTAGTATATAGGCAAGAAGAGATGGGTCGGGTCAAGAATATGGAGAGTTGGTATCTCAGGGTGTTGACAGCACAGAATCAGGAGCTGAGACTCAGAATCTGGTTTGGCATGGAGGGGCCACTTCAGCTCTTGTGCCTCAGTTTCCCCACTGGTGTACCAGGGGTAACAGCAATACTCACTCCACCCGTGCCGTACAGATTAGACATATTCACACATGCAGAGCACTTGAAACTGTCTGGAACATATTTTTTTAATCAGATTTTCAACCGAATATGGATTTCAAACTTTAATAAGGTATTTTAAATATATTTAACTTAATAACTGGTAGGGAAACATCCAGCCAAAGGATGGAAAGAAATTTATAAGCACATCTTAACATGGAAATATTATTGAATGCAAAATATATGAGTAAATTAACCAAAAATGCACGTATACATAAAAGATGTGATCTTGTTTTCCTAAATTCTACTGACTTTTAAAATGGAATACTCTATTTTAGAATACTTATTTCATTATATTTGTAAATGGTTACTATTTGATTAAAATGCAATATATTTTTAAATGAAAAATATGTGCTTTAAACAGACTGTGCTATATCTATATTTATTCTTACATTATGCAACATTGCTGCTTAAATATACTATCCATAAAATATTAGGTGCATCCTTTAAAAAATGGTTTTTATCCCTTTCTTATAACTATGTAATAGATACTGATATCCTATTATTCTAATTCAAGTACTGTATATACCAACCTCATTTAGGCCACATGATGGAAAAAGCTATTCATATGTTAAAAGAATTGTTAATATTTACTGACTGAATTATTTTTAACTTCGGTTTGAGTTTCCACTCATGTAACAAAAATCACCTGCCCTATGTAGAAGTTAATTCTAATTTGTGTCTATAAAAATATTATATTATTTATTATTAAACAATTAACAATTACTCTTATTACCCAGCCATGAATATCTACAGCAATAAGTGGCTGGTGACAGTTCCAGGAGGTTGCGACTGTAGTGAGAAAAAGACCTCAAGAATTCTAGGAATTAATTGCTTCATTAAGCTCAGATTTTAAAGGTGATTTCCAATTTTTAAAATCTCTCCCTGAATAACCGTCGAGCAAGATTCTAAGTATGTTCTAATACTTCCAATATCAATTTTCACTGTAACCAACAGATTTCACCAAGATGTAAGCTTGGTGTAATAATGT
Source organism: Piliocolobus tephrosceles (assembly GCF_002776525.5). Lineage (NCBI taxonomy): Eukaryota > Metazoa > Chordata > Mammalia > Primates > Cercopithecidae > Piliocolobus > Piliocolobus tephrosceles. Next base: position 9,106,838 of record NC_045434.1, on the reverse strand, counting down.
AGGATCCATCAGAATCTGTTGTTTGGTGTCTGCAAACAAAGAATTAATGAACGTGTCAAATTCATTACCCAAAGGGAGTATAAATTGTAGCAGAACTCTAGATTAATATCTGACAGTTATATTTAAAAAGAAACTCATTCCTATTCCAGAAAGCAGTGAAAGTTAAAAAGATAAAACATACTCTTTCTGTATTTAGGTTTGCTTCTTTTTTGTTGTTTTGAGATGGGGTCTCGCTCTGTCTCCAGGGCTGGAGTGCGTGATCTCGGCTCACTGAAAGCTCCGCCTCCCGGGTTTACGCCATTCTCCTGCCTCAGCCTCCCGAGTAGCTGGGACTACAGGCGCCCGTCACCACGCCTGGCTAATTTTTTCTATTTTTAGTAGAGACAGGGTTTCACCGTGTTAGCCAGGATGGTCTCGATCTCCTGACCTGGTGATCTGCCCACCTCTGCCTCCCAAAGTGCTGGGATTACAGGCGTGAGCCACCACACCCGGCCCAGGCTTGCTTCTAATTAAATGCTGGGGATTGAGACGAGAGACTAGGAGAGACTAGACACTTCGGCTCAGAAGCCCTTCAAACTTCAAGCTCAATATGCTGTCGTGAAGATAATTTGACCTCTCTATTATATTTCAGTTTTACTTCTGGGACAAAAGAAAGAGTAAAACTTTAAACTAGTCATCTTTTATTCCTACCTTACGATGTTTATCAATGCAAAGTAATAGCTAATTGCAAATAACAAATGGAAATGCATTTGTTGCTATCTCACGTGTTGTAGCAAAAGCTAAGCTAAAATACCTCTTTTTAGAAATTGATTAATGTGGTTTCGTCTAAATAGACACTAGTGTCTAAGAAAATATCTATGCTCTTGTTTTAAATACATGGCTACACCTTTGTACAGCTGTGCAAATACATTCTACGTCTTTTTAGAAACAAGATGCTGCCTCTTTGTATTTCCATAAAATTAACAGGGATATATTCCAAAATGAATGAACAAGTTTAGCTATTAAAAACAGAAGGATGCACATAGATATATATTATGCATTCTACTAGGCACTAGTTATGTATTCTATTAGACCATCTTAGATGTTGCAAATATTCTAAAAGTGTTATTTTCATGAGCAAATATGTCTGTTGAGAAGCAGACCCCAAGGTGGATTTCAAGGTACAAGAAATTTATTGGGATGGCAGCAGATGCCTGCGAGGGATAAAGGGGAGGGGAGTGTGAGTAGGCAGGGAGGGCCTCAAAACCACAACACAGGTGGCACCCTGGTGAAAAGAGAGGGGAAGCAATGAAGAGTGGAAGAGCCAAGGACTGCAGAGCAGTTAGGCAAAAGTCTTAGCCAAGTTGATGCAAAGTGTATAATAGTAGGAAAAAATAAACTAACAGTTTTATCCTACTGTACCCTCAACACTCTCACACTCTCAATGTGTAGGGAGTTTTCCCCAAGCAAATGCAGTTCTCCAGGGGACGCTGACTGGAGGCCCTACAGTTCAACTGACACTGTCCACCTAGAGCTAGTGGCAGATGCCACAGATGAAGGGCTCGATCTCACAAGACTGTCCCCCACTTCCAATGCCAAAAGCAAGTCTGGGCTTCTGGAGCTTCTGATAACTATAAATTGTGGGTCCCCATGACCTGATCTTTGAGGTAAATTATTTGCTACATTGGCTTATGGGACTCATGGAAATGCTTTGCATATGTTTACCCATTTGTTAAAAGGAAACAGATGAGGCCGGGTGCGGTGGCTCAATCCCAGCACTTTGGGAGGCCGAGATGGGCGGATCACGAGGTCAGGAGATCGAGACCATCCTGGCTAACACGGTGAAACCCCGTCTCTACTAAAAAATACAAAAAATTAGCCGGGCGAGGTGGCGGGCGCCTGTAGTCCCAGCTACTCGGGAGGCTGAGGCAGAAGAAT